>NC_060172.1:2156413-2188488 GCF_021292245.1 Micropterus dolomieu | reverse complement strand
ACTGACTCAAACTGACTCAAACGGACTCAGATTGACTCAGACTGACTGACTCAGATTGACTCAAACTGACTCAGACTGACTCAAACTGACTCAAACGGACTCAGATTGACTCAGACTGACTGACTCAGATTGACTCAGACTGACTGACTCAGACTGACTCAAACTGACTCAGACTGACTCAAACTGACTCAAACGGACTCAGATTGACTCAGACTGACTGACTCAGATTGACTCAAACTGACTCAGACTGACTCAAACTGACTCAAACGGACTCAGATTGACTCAGACTGACTGACTCAGATTGACTCAGACTGACTGACTCAGACTGACTCAAACTGACTCAGACTGACTCAAACTGACTCAAACGGACTCAGATTGACTCAGACTGACTGACTCAGATTGACTCAAACTGACTCAGACTGACTCAAACTGACTCAAACGGACTCAGATTGACTCAGACTGACTGACTCAGATTGACTCAGACTGACTGACTCAGACTGACTCAAACTGACTCAGACTGACTCAAACTGACTCAAACGGACTCAGATTGACTCAGACTGACTGACTCAGATTGACTCAAACTGACTCAGACTGACTCAAACTGACTCAAACGGACTCAGATTGACTCAGACTGACTGACTCAGATTGACTCAGACTGACTGACTCAGACTGACTCAAACTGACTCAGACTGACTCAAACTGACTCAAACGGACTCAGATTGACTCAGACTGACTGACTCAGATTGACTCAAACTGACTCAGACTGACTCAAACTGACTCAAACGGACTCAGATTGACTCAGACTGACTGACTCAGATTGACTCAGATTGACTCAAACGGACTCAGATTGACTCAGATTGACTCAAACTGACTCAAACTGACTCAAACTGACTCAGATTGGCTCAGATTGACTCAAACGGACTCAGATTGACTCAGTTTGACTCAAACTGACTCAGATTGACTCGTCCATTATTTTTAATGCAAATTTCTTCCCTGCAACACCAGTGACGATATATCCTGCCCTGTCGAAAAATGCTACCTTATGTGTTCCCCAATCCCATAAATATATACCTCTCACAGTATTATGACATATTCTGTACTTATATTATGTCATTATTTCAGTGGTAGTGTATTGTGATAATATCCCCTATCAAATAATGCTCCCACTACAGAATAATTTTATATCGCTCCAAAACTATATTATGCCATCTTTATTTAAGATATCAAGGGTAGTGTATTCTGATTTCATTATTTTGATATTGCTGACGATCATCCACTCTCTCGACGGCATGTCCAACAGCAAGGTTGCATAGATTTATGGGCGTGGAAACAGACCAAGTAGCACATCTCGATAGGCAGCATAAATCAACAGAACAACGGCACGTGTGGAATAACGGGCCGTGGTGAGTTTAGCGTGTTTTACGTTGGACATTCGATAGAAGTTCCAACGCAAAGCTAACTTCCCAGCTTTGCAAAGCGCCGTTCCCTCACCAAAATATTACGTAAAGTGTGCAATTTGTGACACAATAATATATATGATAGAGAATAATTGTGAACGACATGACGTGATATATGGTCAAACAGTGGATATCGTCATGTCGCACAGCCCTAGCCTCCTGTTGCAGATACAATAACAACAGTGGGGCCGGAAACACAGCAGCTTCCAAAAAATACAAGTAAAAATTTTATTTAACAAAAGCAGTTTAACTCTGAGTTCATCGAGCCGTTAAACGGCTCCGTTATCAGAGCAGAATCCGGTCCGACTGCAGGGGCCGAATTACAGAAACTTCCTAACCGGCAGATCCTATCCTAACCGCTTGGTAACCATGGTAACAACGGTTAGGAACTGATTTAGGAAAAAGGCCGTTACAGATTAACAGTTCCTGAGTCAATGTTCCTTTCCTAACTTTAGATAAGAAAAGTGTTTTACAGAAGCATCCTAACTTCGTAAAAATAAACTCTCCTAACTTTAGGAGAACTGCTGAGCTGTCCTAACTTTACTTTTCCACCAGCTGGAGTTTTCTAACTCGTTTAATCCACGTGGCTGCTCTTTACAAAAAACTAAACAAAACAAAATGTCAATAAGTGGAACCTATTAACTGATTCGACCGAGGTGTTTGATGGCAAAGGAAGGCTGTCGGTGATGTAACGTTAGATAATGTCTCATTTTGTAAAGGCCAACACCTCTAAGTCATCTGATTTGAATTTCAAAGATCGTTGTTGTTTCTGCACCTTTTTCAGTTTAAGTTTTTATTATAAAAACACCTACCAAAAAACAGCAATTAAAAGCCGTATAGCAAGAAAAGTGTCATCGGTTGCTAGGTAACAGACATAAAAGTTGATAACCGATGTTGGATTGAGTATTTAGGATTTCCTACCCTGAGATAAGATAGGATGAAGAAAGTTAGTTAGGATTTGCTTCTGTAATACCATCTTTGACTCTTCCTGTCTTAACTTAAGACTTAAGACAGGAACTTTCTGTAATACGGCCCCTGGTGTTCATCTGTCCAAAGCTTTCTCCTCCACATTGTAGCTCAGCAGCTGTTTGTCGGCCAGCAGAGACTCTGTCCCTCCGCTCTGCCCGGAGTCCCTGTCTTCTACACACAACACTCTGAAAAGCAGAGTTGTTACATGACGGCATCCTCGACACCCACCTCAGGCCGGCAGGCAAACTGCAGTGGGTCTAGGGAGGTGGTCACCTGAGATCTGAGCTGAGCCCAGACCTCCAAGACTTTAATAACTCTGGTCTATGATCTATGTCTATGTCTTCTCCTGGCTCCGGCTAAGATTGAAGAGCTGGCCTGCACAGGCCTTCAGGAGCCTGGGGCCGATACCATAGGGCCCTGTCTTTGGTCAATAAATCTGGACTGTGTGCACCTTTTTCTGCCTTCAGTCTGTTTGAAGTCAGCCTTTCCTCAGGATTATGTCGGTTTCACCACCTTCTGGCTCCCGGCTAACTCGGACAGTTACAACCTGTGACACTTTTACACTCTGAAAAGCCAAAAAGCAGCGAGAAAGAGAGCAAAAGAGTCGACTTCTTCAAGTGAAAGTGGAGTACATTTCTCTTGTGCCGACCGAGGCTTGTGTGTGGACATTTATTTGACGTGTCGCGTCACCGCCGTCCATGCCAAGCGGCCTGGCCACCCCTGCAGCCACGTTTGAACTCCACGCCATACCTACACTGCTCTTATTCATTTGTGCAATAATTGGTCTGACCTTTTGAGAGTTTTCCGTTTCCTGCTTCAAAATATAGGCTCAAAATTTGGAAGATTTCAGGTACTAATTAAGCCGGGTATCATGGCTCTTTCCCGTCAGCACTCCTCATATTTTAGCTCATTTGTCTGCACTTCTGTTTGGGAGTTTGTGTTGAGAAAGTGTGATGTAATGGCTGAATAAAGTGGGAGTGATTCACCTGGATTTGGGAGCTTAAGAAACGTGTATTTTCTTAGCTGCAGGTTCCAGCAGTCGTAAACGGTGTTTGCAGAATGACTAATGTTCAATATTGATATAGTCGGGTAGCTCATTGATGAAACGGCGAGCGAGTTCAGATACTGAATCAGGTCAAATGATGGAAAGTATGCATGTCAACACGAACTCAGGAAGGAAGCCAGAAAAAGATTGTGCTGGCTCACCACACGAGGAAGTACAGATTCATATATGTGGAACTGTTGAAAGCAAAGTTTAAAAGAATTGAACTGAATGCATCTGACTCGTAATTTCAACGTCCACTGGAAATATTTATTTATTTATGTAAATGAGACGTATATCAAATGTTTTCATTTCACTCTCAGCTGTTGAACCGGGTCAGCAGCCTCATTATACTCTTTAGGCAGAGATGGAAGAAGTAGTGAGATCTTTTACTCAAGTAAAAGTAGTAATACCACAGTAAATACTCCATTTCAAGTAAAACGCCTGCATCCATCCTACTCAAGTGACAATGAGGAAGTATAAGCATCAAAAGCGACGTGAAGTATCAAAAGTAATCAGTCTGTCCAGTATATATTAGTGGTATTTTATTATCATTGATTCATTAAGTATTTTCATGATGTCAAGGAAGAGGTAATTATTTAAAATACTGTTAGGAAGTTTATTTCATAAGAAAGCATTTTTTAATGTTTTACAGGTAAAATAGAGTATTTGTAACATTTCGACAGTTTATTAGTTTCATAAATAAACAGAAAAACAAAGTGTTGCAATACATTTAATGATTGAAGAGCACAGTACCTTCCTCTTTAATAGTAAAAGTTTAAAGTAGCATAAAATGGATCTACTCAAGTAAAGTACATGTAAGTACTTAAGTACAGTGCGTAAATGTACCTAGTTACATTCCACCACTGTTCTGAGAGCCCTTCTACCCGGTTCTACCGCAGCGTCTCCCCCCAAGCGGTCGCACATTTGAATTGATTCATGCCATCCACTGCATGAGTGGTACATAAGTCCCTCTATGCAAGTCCCGCCACTCGGCAGCCATCTTGGTAACACATCCAGGAGGTTATTTCGGACCAACAAGGCCTGGGGTGTCATTTATAAAACTGTGCAGAGAATCCTCACTAGAAGTGTATGTGCGCCCAAAAGCCAAAAATGGCGTACGGCAAAAAATATCAGACTTATCAAACCGTGCATACGCACATCTGTAAGAAAGATCACAATCAACTTGAAATGCGGCACATGTGAAGGAGCTCCATGTCCGACTCTTCAAACACCCATAGTTGCCTATAAATGGTCAGTGAAACGCCGCTCATTAATATTAATACGTCCTGATTGCAGGAAGAAAAGGAGGTAAATTCTGACAGAAAAGCTACAAAACGAGATTTAACTCAGTGACGCTGACGTTCCTTTTGGTGAAGCTGAAGCTGTTTGGGGGTAAAAAACGCATTTTCACGCAACGCTTGTGCACCGGAGGAAAAGGGGGCACCGGAGCTCCGCCCCTTTATAACCAATCTGCAGGAAGGGGCCTCCCTCCTGAGTAGTGATGTCGCTGGCTGGACGGGGCCACACAGACGCAGAGTAAACCAAATGCTTTCCGCTTGTGTTTAAATATTTATTTACAGCCCACTCACTTAATGAGGCTGCCGATGAGTTAAAAGAAATATGACTTAAGCTGAAAGATTTACTGATACATGAAACTATTTACTCGTATTTGCTCGACTGACGCACTGAAAACAGCATCAATTTAAATATATTTTTGTCCTCCTGTTCACCTTATTTATGGAATAAATTTCAATCCACGCAAGTATTAATTAATGATACCTGATTAAACTGTCCAACATATTTGAGGCTCTTTTGCAGAAACAGAATCTCCGTTTGTGTTTATTGCCCTCAATCATGGTTCTTTGTGTGCGCTGCAAATTATCTTAAATTATGTTTTTTTGCGCACTTCAAGGAAAGTCGATCAAACGTTGTTTATTCAGCAAGGCTTTAAGCCTGTAATACTCAGAGATATTTCGATTTATTTTACACAATAGTCGGCCTATTGATTTCAACCAATTTCATCTCTCCTCTTTATGTGCGTCCGCATGGTTCAGAGTTTCACATTCTCCCGTCAAGTTTTTTTTTTATAGATCACAACCTTTGTGGCGTCTGCAGCGTTTATAAATGAGAGAGCCCTGACTGCAGTTTCACCAGGACATGCACAAGGTTTCACGACACCGCCTTCATTTACAGCTCTATCCAGTGCGCCGGTAACGTGACGCTATGAGCTCATCCCTCCAGAACAAATGCTAAGCTAACTGACATTATGGATACAGTCAGCACATACCGTATACGTTTATAGACCCCGGTACTGCAGATCAAATCTGGAGCCACACCTGCTCCTCCCATGCCTCAGCTTTGCACTGACTTCAGTAGAACCACGTGATTGGATTTATATGTTTCCTGTTTTTTTTGGCCAACTTTCCCCATAGGGTTGTGTTCAGGATTCTTCAATGCTGTGTCTTTATTTAAACAGTCTCTGTCTGGCTCACGTTGGTCCTTCCTCACATTACATACTGTTATTACTCCAGGTATTCATTAGCCGTGTTCCCATCAACGTTTTTTAATGCGCATTTTGAAGTATCGCATTAGAAAAGGTCGATGGAAACAGCAACAATTTTTAAAAAATCTTTAATTTCGCAAAAAAGTTTTTACCCTCCCTTGAGGTGAATGCGCTAAACAGGAGATGGAAACACTTTTGCCGAATAAGTTCTGAAGTAGCGAACTTGTAACTCACGACTGATCAGCTGTTTCTGCTGTTGTGCAGAGAGGTGGATGCAGATCAGGCAGCCTTCATCATCTGTTCTGCCGAATGATGCGTTCACCTCTTAAAGGTCCTTCTCAGATCCTTTGCTCTGCACGCTGATCAAACAGGTTATCACTGCATACTTTTGCTGAATCTCAGTGAAGTCTCTCTGCTCAGTCTCTCTGCTTCTACTGAGTGTAATAAAATATTAACGACTAAACGTTCATAAAATAAACACTTTGAATCATTTATCACCATTGATGAACCCAACAAAGGATATTGGAGCGTTTAAAAGCATTATCTGGAGGCTTACAAAACTCCGCATAACACCGGATATTCCCACAACGTGCTGAGACATGGCTGGTAGCAACTTGCTGCTTGAAACACATTCCTGAGGACCTCTTCATTTTTCTTACATCCGTGGCCCTCAGGTTTATCTGAGCTATGCATGTTTGAAGGGGGGTTTATGCAGGCGGCTTCTTTTAAAGAGATTTAAATCTTGATAGCTGTCAGATAAAATAAAGATTATTTTTATGTGTGAATGGAACACCGTCTAAGTAAAACGGACCTGTGTGTTTTCCAAATAAAGTGTGCTAATTTTGGTCATCCTGAATATGTGAAACTCCCCAGGTGTCGTTGTCGCAGCTAATGGCAATGCTAATAAGTGCCAGTGTGAAAAAGCTTATCTTGCCACATTCTGTTGCTGCTATTTTCATGTTTGATGTATGTTTCTGGTACAGACTCGGATACTGGCTGCACTACGCACTTTGTAATTCTGCAGCCACACCATGCTCACACCACCTTACGGTAACAGATCTGCTCTTTCTCGTCTCGTCTAGTATCGGTAACTGTGTTGTGTTGAATGGTGTCTTGTAAGTTGATTATTGTGATCCTGTTGTTAGCATCATGGACCCTGAGTAACGTATGTGGACGAATGAGCTTCAGTTTTTGTGTCCACAGAGGAACATAAACAGCTCATGGATACTGTAGTTCTTTGACTTTGTAGAGCTGTTGCATAACCCAGGATGCATTTCTGCGCAGAGAATCGTTGAGGTTATACCACTTCTGCACTGCGTTGACTCTCGGGAGAGGATTTCGGTGCCAACCCTTTCATCACATTTTGGCTAATAAGCCGACCGAGGGGCCAATCTCTCAAAAAGAGACCTTTATGCATTCCAAAATCATGATTATGGAAAATAAACCAAAACCATTCTTTTAACCTTGTTCCTTCAAAGAGACTTCAATTTTTCTTTCAGTTATTCCAAACATGGCACCGGGCCTGCATGCTCTCTCCTCTCGCCGGCTGCTGGGCCTTGGAGCTCGGAGGTATCCTGCGGTTTGCCCAGTTGTGAGCTCACTTTTTATTTACTTACTCCGGCTCCTCCGACGGGACGTCTGGATATGAAGGCCAGGTGAGGAGGTTACCCTGACAGGCTGAGAGAAGTCGGGTCGCTTTAGTCGCAGTGAGACTTGGGGGAACGTGGCTGAAAGTGCGAGAGATTAACACTCCTACACCAACATGTTAATGGTCTGCAGTTGTGGATCATAGAATTGCCACCAGCCATTACTGTCGTTATGGCGAATTCAGTCGGGACATAATGAGAGGCATTTGTTTGAGTCTAAAAAGGAACAGTCTATTAAAAACAGAGCTCGTAAATACTCCCATGTCCACACCTCTTGAAAAACACAGGCCGAGTCTGACGGAAGATAATAAGCAGTAGTGGAGTCGCTTTTCTAACGTGCCCTCCCTCGCCTTTTCGTTTTTTTCCCACTTGCAGCCACAGAAACCTGCTGCTGCTGGAGTCCAGGCTCGCGGCCTCAGGTCGTAAAAGTCAGACAGCTCTTAAAAGTGTGGAGGAGGAATGTTTGATGGGTCCAGAAGCGATTAAAGAAGAAGCCCTCATCATGCTGCCTGACCTCATATCTCCATAGGAAAATGTGTAAATGTGCAGCACAAGACGTTAAAAAGTACATTTGCTCCGGTCCAGATCTTCAGTACAGTTTCCATAGAGACCTCAGAAGGAAATATTGTACTTTTTATTGCACACATCTTCTTCACCTCATCCAAGGAAGGTTAAACTCAAGGGCAGCTGGACTTGGTTGAAGACGCTTGAAGACGTTTCACCTCTCATCCAAAAGGCTGCTTCAGTTCTGACTGACTGGCAGGGAGTCCGAGCTATTTAACCTCTGTGGGGTCGTGATCACGGTGATGGATACCGCTCGCTTTGTTAGGCGCTTCGGTCGTTGGAGTCAACTGAGGTCAAGTCTGAACTACCGTCATTGGCACATGAGGCCAAACGTGAGCGTTTGTTCAGTCTCCCGGGAAGAGGTGAAAGGACGGCATTACAGGTGGGGGATAAATAGTGTCTCAGCCCTCCTTCCCAGTTGAGAGATGGTTTCTCCACTCTGGTGTAAACGTCCTCTTTCGAACCATCTGTCCTCCCTGTCCAGAATACGTACATTGTCATTTAAAGAGTGTCCTTTCTCCTTCAGGTAACCTTAACTTTATTTGGGCAATTGGTTTTGCAGGAAGACAGAGATACAAGACAGACATAAATACAGGACTATAAAATACAAAAAGCCTACGTAGGGTACATTAAACCAAGGCGTGGGGGGCTAAATGTTGTAGACTCCGGGAGAACAACCTTGGTCCCAAGTAGACCTTCCAAATGATAGAATCTCTTACAAGAATAAAGTTCTAAATTTCCGGACATCAGTCACAAAATCAACATATCAACAATCGTCAAACCAACAAAATCAATGTGGCTGACCGTCGGAAACATCATTTAACACTGTCAGGGTTTTTCCTGCACAGAGAAATTTTTGGCACCCCCCAAAGAGGTCTTGGCAAGCACCAAAGGAAAATCACCAGCGCCAAAATGATCAGAATTGAAAAAAATTTATATATATAATATTCTCCAAATGTGTTTTAATAGCCATTTATCAAACAACTGTTGAGCAAGCAGAACATGAACTTCAATCCGACGTCTTGACTTCCAGCAGTGACCTCTGGTCTCATCCTGGATTAATAAAACAGGCGCTGCATTTATTTTGACTGTGCCTGAACGATCCGCCACAAAGCTGAGCTCGCGCTACTGGGAGAGATGACTTCCTGTTATTTCTCACTATACAAAAGCTGTTTGTGGTTGAAGAGTGTCGGTATTCACCGGTACTGCTACTTTCACATTTTACTCTTTGGCGGTTCTCTCCTCTGCCGTCTCCAGACCAGGTTTTGTTCTACCTGCTGATCTCCGCAGGGAGATCGGGAGCCTTTCATGCAGCCGTGTGCATCAAGCTCGTCAAAGTCACTTTTTGTGAACCAACCAAAACAGTCAGGATGAGGCGGGACATTAAAAAAAAGGTTGAGGCACTGCAGCAAACTTTAGAAATGTTGAACTCGTTCCGTATGCACGCTTATTATTATTGACGAGTTAGTAGGCTACTTTGCATAAACAAATGAGAGACTGAGCACCAAGTAGAGCATTTGTCTTGAACGATAATTTAATGACATAAAAATGAAACTGCTGTTTTGTCCAACTGGAATTAATATTAGGCTACTAATGCTAAGCTATAGCAGCCTGTACTATGATCTGAGATTATAATGAAAACACAAACATTAGCACTAATCAAACCTTAAACACAGCGGTGAAGGCTGATATCAGAGAAAGGTTTTATTAGTGAAACAGCTGAATCTCAACTAATAAACTTTCTGTAGGCAGATCATCCAAATCAAGTGTAACCTGTAAATATATAATAATACTAACATTATACTTTACTTTTATGTCATAAGAACAATAACAAGAAAATGCATAGATTTCGGTCATAAGGAAACTCGTTGCCTTTACTGTACGCGTACCCATCATGCTTAGTGTCGCGCAGTCACCCCCCCAAAGGCCCATTCTGAGCCAGGAAGACCCTGAATTCAGATATTTTTCCTGCTCACCTCTTGAAGAGGGCAACAAACATCTTCAACTCAGCCCGTTGGAAGTTTGAAGAAGACGTTATGAAGCTGAATGTTTATGAACTTCTGCAGTTACCCTGTAAAATACACGTTTTAAAAGGATCTGAAAGATAAACCTGAAGTAATAATAAAGAGATCCAAATCAGACCGTATTAAACTGCAGGACTGACGACATGAAGGTCATCAGTTCTGCGACACCGAGAGCAGGAAGTCACCTTTATTTAACCAGGCAGCTCGCCTGAGAACGAATTCTCATTTGCAACGGCGACCTGGCCAACATGTACTTACACATAAATACACAGAATACAAATGCAGCAGAGAGTCTATGTACCGTTTGTGCAAGGTGAAGTCTATTCGGAGAGGTAGGTCAGTTGGTATTACTATAAAAGTAGTATTACAGTGAAGGGGAACGGTTTCTTTTTCCCTGCAGGAAATGCTAAAACGCTGATGTGAGTTGAGCTGATTATCTACATTAATCTGTAGCTGAATGTACAAACAAATCAGCTGTTAAACATGAGGTGGTTTTTATTTGATTATTTATCTCCCTGCTCATCATATTAATCCCCCTTGCTGTGCATTAATATGCACAGGTTGTATCTGAGCAATAACGTTTACTGAGATACAAACATGTAACCTAACCTAAATTCATCACGACATCCATTTTGTCATTAAAACGTTAATCTGGAAATATTCCCAATAATCTGGAGAATTACATAAAAGTTGTTTAAATGACGTCTTCGTGTTGTGTAATAATGTTTCTCTGTGTGTCACTGATTTACCAAGAAAATATTAATTTTTTGTTGTGGAAAAATCAATGAACCTGAATGAAATGATTCCTCCTAATTAAATGTCCGGCTGACGTCTGACGCTGTTAATATCAAAGAGGAGAGCTAAAGATAGGAGCCGAACAGAGGAACGGCTCTAACGAGATAACGTGAAGAGGAATTATCATTAAGAAATACATTCTGCTCTGCTTCCATGAGCTCAACGTGGTTTTCATTTAGGGGCTTTCTTCTTTATGAAGACGCTGCGAGATGAAAACGGTGCAGTAAAATGTTTCCATGTGCGTAAACTGTTTACTGAGGAGATGTAAAGAGGCAGATACAGGCAGCATATTAATACTGCTCCTCTCTAATGAAGCTCTTTTTTAAAAAAAAAAAAAGTCGCTGCATGATAACTTCCAGACGCTCCGGATGAATTCACGTCTGTGTGGATCCTCACACCAAATAAACTCAGCAAGATATAAAGAACAAGAACGCCTAAAGGACACAAATAAGGAGGAACTTGAACACATGAGCATCACAATCAGGCTCAAGGTGGGAAAGACCAGAGACCACACACGAGCTGCAGACAAACCGGATGAAGGACGACGGATGGGATCGCCAGAGACAGCTCAGAAATCTGAAATCAGAAATACTTTATTAATCCCGAGGGGAAATTCTGGTGTCACAGTTGAACGCATTGCACATAAAGGCATAAAGGTATAGAAATAATAATGGAAAGTTGGTAAGTAAAGAAATGTATAAATAAATATTTCTGTACTGATGCTTTATGGATGGCTTGTGTGTTGTTCCTCAAATGTAAGTCGCTTTGGATAAAAGCGTCTGTCAAATGAGTAATATGTAAATAAAAAGTATAAATATAAATTATAAAGAAAAATATATAGGAGTATGGATATGTACAATATTTACATTGTTAACAGAATTATAACGATGACCAGTAGCAGTGAAATCTGATGGATTCCTGCCCAAAAACTGTTCAAAAACCGCCCAAATGCTCACAAAACTACCCAAAATATGTTATCTGTAGGCCATTTATTTCAGTATTTTAACTGCCACTATTACTTACTGTATTATACTCAAAAGAAATGCACACCAGCAGACAAATCATACATAAAGAAAGAGTTTTTAGGTGCATTACCACCACCTTTTACACTGGAGGGTATTAATTATGTAATTAAAGAAGTCATCAAACCTCCCGGTGAAATGAGATGTGAATTTCCTCCACACACTCGTTAATAAGGTGGAGGCAGAGCAGATGCAGTTTAATGGTTAAACGATGAAATTGGGGTAAAAACTAATAGAATGGCGATAAGGCAGAGACCAAGAAGCAATCTAAAGTCCAGAAAACTCTAGGAAGCACACAAAACACTAAGAAGTTGGAACGTGAGTCAAAAGCGTCGAAGAATGACACTAAAAAAAGGGAATATACAGACTTAAATACACAAGAGAGGTGGAGATAACGAGGGATCGGTTGAAATATGTACCGTAGTCAACGGCAATGAGACAACTAAATTTTTGATCCCGTAATTACAAAGACCACAAACCCAAAAGTCGCGTATGTGACGTAACTTTTTCTCTCGATGACTGAAGCTAACGTTACTGCAGCTAACGTTAAAGAGCTTTCATGTGTAGATGATATGATGAAAGGACTAAGTCGTTGGATTAAACGCATCAGGTGAGATATATTTCTGTGTGGAACATAGCTAAGTTATCTAGCTAGCAGCAAAAAGCAATGAACGTTAGCTAGCATTACCGCGCTAACATGTTGGTGACGTATATTGTGCGAGAGAAGAGATGTAGTTCATTGAACGAGTTTCACACAAAACTTTACTGTTTTACGACAAATTGCAACTTTCTTGACGGACAAAATTATCTTTTAAATTGACAAACCTAATGTGTGTAATTCGCCGTTGACTACCGTACATATTTTTCCCGAAATAAGGTCCCATGGGCCGGAAGCGAGTGACTTAGGCTCTTCATATAGAGGGCAAGCAAGGACAGGAAGTTAAATACATAACAAGAGGAAGGGTTTCACAGAATAAAACAACCCAAAACTATGACATAACAAACCCCAGGTGAGTTGCGTTCTCTATTACAGACTCCACCCTCAGGTTATCTTGTGTTTTATCAGAATTCAAGACTTTTATAGACTACAGTTACAGTCAGGACGCGGCGTTAAGACACATTTTCCATCCTGGGTACCCAAACCACAAACACAAAGAGTCTTCATCCTGTAATGCTGACGGACAGTTAAATAAAGCTTCTCTCTGGAGGCGAAGAGTTTGAACACAATCTCTCATCTTCATCTCCTTGACAATAAAAACATGTTTATCCATAGAAGTGGTCGTGAGTGAGTGTGTGGCGTTAAAAGAGTTGCTATGTTCTCCTGGTTCTGGTGCCAGAATCCATTTTCCCCCCCGACTCAGTGAGCATATTTTACTGTCCTGATCCCCTCTGTCAGCTCTCATATGTTCCCCAATATGGTTTCACTTTGAAAGCACAATTTGAATCAGTTCCATTTCATGCAGAATAAACTCTGTTTTTTTATTTTAAATGAACAACACAAGAAAAGTACCACAAGTTCTTCATCCTGCAGAATCACAATCGAGTTTAAGAACGTATCCAATGTCATCTGAGGTCCCTTCGTCGTCCACCAACATTTAGAAGACAGGAAATCCCTTTCATGATATAATTACAGTATTAACGATGCAGCCTGCAGCATGTGGGGTCTTTATGCTTCTCTGAATATGCGAATCAGAAGCTCATGAGAAAGGAACCAGAACCTGAGACAGAGAAACAAAATGGTTTCAGAAGTCTGTTGCTGTTTTTCCCTGCGGATACAGAGAATCAGTTTCTTCGAATACAATAACAGCATCAATATGTTTATGTGGGGTGATCGAAGCTATCGGTTTGTTAGAAAGTAAAAGTTATCGGCAGTGTGTCTCTGTAAAATGAAATGATGGCTAGAAACAAACGGAATAAGAGACAAATACACGGGAAGAAGAAGAAGAAAGAGGGGAAGCAAAATGGACAAGAAATAAGAGAAGAAGAAAACAAATGAAATGAGAATAACATGGTCTGTGTGTTAAGTACAGAGCAGAGTTTGGGTGTGATTAACTTAGCTTAGCATAAAGACTGAGAACAGGGGGAAACCGCTAGCTTAGCACTGTCCAAAGGTAACTACCAGCAGCTCTGAAGCTCGCCGGTTAACGCGCTGCATCTTTGTTTAATCTGAACACAAACAGAAATGTTAAAACCTGCAGCACAATTTACAACTAATGAGTACATGATAGAAACAGAATAGAACGCCTTTTTTGTCATTGTACCAAATATTCAATGAAATTAGGAGTCCTACTCCAAACCAAAGAACAAGAAACAGTTAAGGCGAGAAACTTTACTTACAATTTGGAGATTTTGAGCTATTTTGCTTCCTCAACATGTCTTCAGACTATTGGGAAGAAAGTTTACTTTACTGCAGTTTGTCTCTGTGAGTCTGTAAATTTTAGGTTTTAGATGTTCTATATTGTTGTTAATAATTTGATTCAATATTGGCTCTGTAAATATTGATTTTCAGTGAAAATACGTGGAATAGTGAGTGAGCCATTTTCTCAAAATGAGTTTTTCCTCATCCTTTCAGTATTTGAAATCTCCACTTCAGCAGCTCTTACAGACACCAAACGTTCCAGTTTTATTCCTGACTATATTCTGAAGGTTTTTACAGACGGGTTTGTTCATATGTCATTCACAGGCTGAATTATAGAACATTTAATTCATTTTATTTATTTAATCATGACGAAAATTTATGTTTTTATGTCTGCTTTTTTCTGATTTATGGAGTAATAAAAAGATATATCCCAAATTGCCTCTGTAAAAACATCTGAGTTTCATGTGTCAACAAAATAAAACAATAATTTAAACCTGAATTAATCCAGTGTTCAGATCAGTTCTTGAAATAGATGATGAATTAGATGCTGCCTCATTTGCATATTTAAACATGACATTTCAGAAAACCTGTAATACAGAAAATATTGTCTTAATGTGAGTAATGAACACGGGAAGTTTCATGGTGATATTTATTAGTATTAGTATATTTTACCCTATTCACCTGCACAACAAACAAAGGGTTGCACGTAAGAGGATATTGCACTGAATGTAATAAATAAGTTAAAATAATTTAGAATAAATAGAAGGTGCTTTGCTGAGTAAGCAGCAACACACCTGGCAACACCTGAGAGGGTCTGTGGGGCCTTTAATCTGAAACCAGTGCGTCATATCAGGTGTTTGGTCGGTTAAATACATGTAGTGGAGTAGAAGTATAGAGTAGAAGAAAATGGATATACAATTTTGAGGTACTTCTACTTGAATAAACATATTTAGTTACTTCCCACCACTGCTTGTGCACATCCTCTCTGATTCCTCTAAAAGCTCCTGCAGAGATGCAGATGCTGCAGATTCTTCATGTTCTTCTTCTTGCAGCTGGGCTACAGGAGTTTCCCTTTGCAAATGTGTCCTCAGAGATTAAACAAACCTTCCAAATCTGTAATTCCAGCCGCATTTCTTCCACTTCAGCGCAGCACGCCAGGCAAACTGCGGAGGAGGAGGAGGAGGAGGAGGAGGAGGGCGCCGGCACAATCTGACCTTTCCAGCTAAACTTGAGGTCGTAGGAACACTGAAACTCAGATATGTGTTCACGAATTAGTTAATTGTGTAAGTGAACTGGAGACGTCTGCCTGGCTTCACTTGAACTGGCTTCAGTTAGCTTAAATTTCCAAGTTGACTTTCCGCCACACGACGCAAATCAGACAGCTCGCGCTGCTATAAATAGCTCTGTAAAATGCTGCTGCTAATAACAGAGTGCAGCAGACATATGTTGATTTAAGTGTGTGTGTGTGTGGAGGCAGCTCTGAGTTTCCATGTGTTGTGAGTTGAACGCAGCATCACGGCAGGATTTAAGAGATTTATTTGATTTATCTTCTCTTCAAAGTGCTTAAACACAACACAAGCATAAAGAAAAGCTGCTGCAGAGCCTGGTGGGGAAACATCAGGGGGTTCGGTTTGGAGATTCAGCCCCTCGAATTCCTTACATTGTTCTTAATTTTCAGAAAAATGGGTTACTGCTATTTTAACAGTGTCTGTTATGTGTTATGGAAATCAACATCTGTTGGCGTTCACAACCTCTTCTGAAACTCTATGCGATTGTGTTTGACAGATTTCAGTTGGTTTCTAGTGTAAAACTGTTTGTGATACAAAACTCTAAACCTGCAACCTGTTTGCTTCCACATGAGGATGGACGGTGTGTCCTGAAACACACCTTACACCCCCAGGTGTGTTTCATTTGGTAATGGTCACTGGAAGTTCAACACGGCACCTCACGGCAAAGAACTCTCTGAGGATCTGAAAAACAGAATTGTTGCTCTACATAAAGACGGCCGAGGCTGTAAGAAGACCGCCAAGACCCTGAAACTGAGCTGCAGCACGGCGGCCAAGACCGTACAGCGGTTCAACAGGACGGGTTCCACTCAGAACAGGCCTCGCCACGGACGACCAAAGAAGAGTGCACGTGCTCGGGGTCATATCCAGAGGTTGTCTTTGGGAAACAGACGTCTGAGTGCTGCCAGCGTTGCTGCAGAGGGTGAAGGGGTGGGGGGGGTCAGCCTGTCAGGGCTCAGACCGAACGCCGCACTCTGCATCAAACTGATCTGCGTGGCTGTCGTCCCAGAAGGAAGCCTCTTCTGAAGATGATGCACAAGAGAGCTGCAAACAGTTTGCTGAAGACCAGCAGACTGAGGATATGGATTACTGGAACCAGGTCCTGCGGTCTGATGACCAAGATAAACTTATTTGGTTCAGACGGCGTCAAGCGTGAGTGGCGGCAACCAGGTGAGGAGTACAAAGACAAGTGAGTCCCGCCTACAGTCCAGCATGGTGGTGGGAGCGTCCTGGTCTGGGGCTGCATGAGGGAACCGTGAACGCCAACATGTACTGCGACACACTGAAGCAGAGCAGGATCCCCTCCCTTCAGAGACCGGGCCGCAGGGCAGCGTTCCAACATGATAACGACCCCAAACACACCTCCAAGACGACCCCTGCCTCGCTAAAGAAGCTGAGGGTAAAGGTGACGGACGGGCCGAGCATGTCTCCAGACCTGAACCCTACTGAGCATCTGTGGGGCTCCTCAAACAGAAGGTGGAGGAGCCCAAGGTCTCTAACATCCACCAGCTCCGTGATGTCGTCATGGAGGAGTGGAAGAGGACTCCAGAGGCGACATGTGAAGCTCTGCTGAACTCCAGGCCCAAGAGGGTTAAAGCAGCGCTGGAAAATAACGGTGGCCACACAAAATATTGACCCTTTGGGCCAAATTTGGACATTTTCACTTAGGGGTGTCCTCACTTTTGTTGCCAGCTGTTTATATTTATATTTATATTAACGGCTGTGTGATGTGTTATTTTGAGGGGACAGCAGATTTACACTGTTATACAAGCTGCACACTCACTACTTTACACTGGAGCAAAGTGTCATTTCTTCAGTGTCGTCACATGAAAAGATAGAATCACATATTTACAACAATGTGAGGTGGACTCACTTCTGTGAGATACTGTATGTCAGAGGTCGCAGGTTAAGTGTCTTGCTCAGGGACACACTGGTGGATGTCGTGGTAGGAAGCAATGACAGTGATAAATAAACTACCTTTTACCTTGAAGGTTACAAAATAAAAATCATCAGTCAGACAGCTTTCCCTTGAAGTTATACCAGGAAGCCCCCACTCTGTTCAAATGTCAAGTTTTTAAAAGTCGCTAACATTCAGAGGACATCATGTTAGCTACGTTACATTTTCATGCTTTCACTGAAAATATATTAAAATATGTTGCTTCTGGAAGTTGCACACATTTAAAATGTCTCGACCTCTAAATGAGTCTCTTTCTGTTCCCAGCGCGGTCAGAGGAAGGCAATATGTAGAACATTTTGTTTGACAGATGTGTTCCATAAGTCAAAATGTTCTCCACGTGCATTTTACTGTGGTGGGATATTTCTTTGCTAACTCATCATTAGTGAAATGTTTCTGCAGCGGTGTTCCCGTAAACCTGCGCGGCCGCCTCGTTACCGCGCTGAGCGTCCACGTTACAGCCCGTTAGCTCGTCTCGCAGGCTGACCCCCTTGAGATGTGGGGGGCTGCTGAACAAGCTGTGTAAAAATGGGGGTAAATCCCTCAGGGCCAGACGAGGCAGATTGGATAATGCTATAATAACACAGCAGACTGAGAGGCATGGTGGAGGAGCACCGCAGTCAGACTGATCTGAGCCCAGCCACCGCCGCGGTTTGGTCTCTTCACAGCTCCAAACACACCAGCTCGCCGCTCGCAGGGTTTTCCCGTCGGAGGAGTGACGCTCTGACGCAGGATTCCTCTGGTTTGTCACACAGCAGCAGAGAGAGTCCCACAAACGTCAAAGTTAGGGAGAGGTTTCTATTATTGGAGCGCCTCAGTGTGTCAGAGTCCTGATGCAGGAGGTCGGATTTTATTTTCAGAGTTTCCAAACATGTAGGGGTTTAAAGTCTCTAAATCCAGAGTGAAACATCTGACGAGCTACTGGACTGATTTACATTGACTCATGTAGCAGACACTTTTATCTAAAGCGGGATTTGAACGTGCGAGCGTATGACTTGAGGATGAATCATACGCTTCAAAAATATGTTCAAATACATAGGGCCCCTATATACAAGCTACAGATAGCTTAGCTAATCTGCATTATTTCTTATGATTGTACTAAACTGAAACTTTCCTTTAAAGATGGCTGTAAGATTGATTTGTTCTTCATATTTCTCTAATAAATGCATTTTATTTTGCAAAACCTATATACCTCATAAGACAGTAGCCGACAGCTTCGTGAATAAAGCGTAGTCAACAACAAAAAAACCAAAAATGAATGAACTTACGGGTGAATGGCTCTACATACTGAAAACGTCCGAATAAGATCGTAAGACAAACGAAAAAGCAATAGTCCAGATAAGGAGGTATAAGACAAAAAAAACAAGCAGACAGGTGAGACACATCAGGGTAATCAGGGACTGACAGGAAACAAAGCAAGACAAGGACGATTACCAAAATAAAATAGGAAGTAGACAAAACTCAAACGGCCTACAATATAAACATTTTTACATAGAAAATATCAAAATCAAAGAGGCTTTATATTTACTGAAGGAACAGTTTTATGTAACATTTTTTTGGAAATGGACACGCCTACGAAGCGACAGTGAGATGTTCAAATGGATATCGATCTCGTGTCTTAGCCTAGTGTTAGCCTAGCTTAGCATAAATACTGGAAGCTGGGGGAAACAGCTAGCTTTGGATTTAGTGTCCTGTTATCATCAGAGCTGATTTCACCACTAAAATAACTCATTTACTGTTTAATTAAACCAGGAGCTCGTCATGAAATCTCTTTCCTGCTCTCCAGAGGACGAACCTTGAGGGAAAAATGAATGAACTTATGATCTTTCCTTTAGCGCCACCCTCAGGAGAAACGTTTTCAGATTAGGGGTGGGAATCTCTAAGCACCTTACATTTCGATTAAGATTCAGAGGTCGATAGTAAAATAGTTATTGATCCATCTTTGTTTTTCTATACAGGATATCTGGAATATTACCAAGAATTTTATTTGAACATCAAAATAGTTTACAATAGGAATGCACCGAATGTTCGGCTACCAAAATGAATCGTCCAAAAATGGCAAAAAAATCCCGAAGAACTTTCAGTGTTCGGCTTAATAATTTAAAAGAACGAATACATTTTACAGAACAATTTTAAAGTGTTGCTGTTTGCGGACGCTGTTCTGCTCAACTGTCTCCCAGCACGTCCGCTCCATCTGTGGCTGACTTCTTAGAAAAGAACCGCTTTGAGTGTTTCTGTCACTCGTCTGTGAAAAGGTGATTAAGCTAGCCGCACCTAAATTTGGAGTGCACACGTATTCAAGCCTTTACGGTAAGTGAAGCGGCCCAGAGCGAGCTGACAGGCAGGTTAGAGACTTTATCCTGTCAGTTTATCTCTTTAGTATGAAGAGAGGCTGTGAAGTCTTCATGTTACGCTGTACGAGAACCACAAATAGCATTATTTATCAGACCGGGTCGGACTGGATGGATTTAGCGCGAGGAGGAAACACATGTGACAACGTCCGGTTTTCAAAATAAGGCGTCTGTACAGGATGGTAATAAGATTAACTGGATTATATTCACAGAAAGTATAAAACATATTACACGTGTCCATTAAAAATAAATGGACACATGTAATTTACTTTACCGGGCCCTCTCGGGCCCCGGACCCCCCACCATAGTCTCTCCACATCCTGTGGGAAACACTGAGGAAAAAGCTCATTTTAAATATTTAATTTATGCAATGGTTAAAAAAAGGTAAAATAAATGATAAAAATGTATTTGGGAAAGTTTCGGCTTACTTACTTTACTAACTCCTCCACGTTCACTACCGTCATTCTTTAACAATCAGTTTTCAGGCTCATCTGAAAGTTGCACTCTCAACTTTCTTACCATTATGAGGACACCATCCATGTACTCGTCATTTTCCTGCCTTCTGCTTTCTTTGTCTTCAAGAAGTGAAGTGAAGAACCACAACTGAGTCTGCTGAGTTCATGTTCGAAACGTGCATAAATATCTGAATCTGGATTTCTACATGTGGATTTTCATGTGCAGCAGCAGTAGTTTCCCTAAAATAAAAAGCAGGACTTTATCACAAGCGGCTGAGAACCAGTGCTTTACACCTTTCACGCTGAGATGGCGTGGACACATGAATCAAATTAAAACGTACAGATCCCTTCCTTAAATGAGAACCGTCAGGATCTCACAGTCGGAGTCTGAATGTGTCCGTGTGGTCTGATGAAGACCAACAACGTTTTCTCTCAGTGACAAGCGACAAGGCCGACATTGTGAGAATGAGCTCATGCTTGTTCAGCGCCCAGACAAACAGCCCCCCGCTACGACTCATTTACTCTTCCACAAGTAACTCTTCAGATGATTTTAGACGTAATGATCGATGAAAGGTCATAAATAGGCTGCGAGGCGGCTGTTTCTGCAGCCGAGTTGAGTACTTACATTTGTGATTGACTGTGGCAGCTCACGGTACGCTGCAGACTATTGTGTATTGTTGGGCCGAGCGCTCAGCATGCAGGTGTGTCGCATAATGACTGCAGGTCTCCGGAGGTATCGCATGTGGATGGAAACGACTTCATCCTGCTGAAACTTAAACATACCCGTGGTACGTGTTCACTTCTGTGCTTGCTAGAAACAGTGATGGTTTTCATGTCCAGCCTGCATGAGATTACAAGACGCCACAAAATTAATACCAGATCCAGAAAGTAGAACAAGGATACTTCAGGGAGTCTGCCTCCGTGCTTGCTGCTCTGTGAGGCTGTGCTTAGACACAGTGGTGCTTTAGCTCGATGCTAACATCAGCATGCTCACAATGACAAAGGTTCTTGGTGGAGGTTGTTTAATACCTGCAGACACTACCCAGGGCTGAAAGAAGGGGTTAGATGGTAAAAATAAGATGAAAAAATGGTAGAATTGAACATTGGTCAAAAACAAGGCTGTAATGGGAAAGACAACTGTCATCACATTGTCTATCAGAAAGTCGGGTATCTATAAAGGAAATCTTAAATGATTGTCCCCAGACCGGGGACTGGTATCAACGCACATGGCAGCCTTAGGTGTCATAGTTTAAAACACGGGCCAGCCGTCGCTCCCCACGTGCATCAGTGAGCCGCACATGACCCTGTCGCCGGTTCACATCTTTTGCTTCTTTGGCCCAGTAGACCAGTTTGGAGATGATCTGATACAGTCACCTAGTTTGTCAAAGTCACTCAGATCCTCACGCTGGCCATTTTTCACACATCAACTTTGAGGACACAATGGCTGTGTTTGAAACGGAAGGCCGCCGCCTCGCTGCCTCGATACCGTAAACCGCTTCCTCAGAAGGCATCACTTTCAAGTGAACGAAGCTCTGTTAACAACGGTTTCGAACAGCCTTCTAGGGCAGCGCTTACTGCAACGTGTGTCGTCAGCACGCCGTCTTGCATCTCTTGCTAGCCTTAGCATCAGCTAACTAGCTACTGAAAAGCCAAACAGCTGACAGACGCCTCAGAAATCAGACTGAACAAATTTGGCTGGTTTCAGTCGCTGGATAATATGATGGTTCAGTCTTTAGTTCTCACTAACTTTTCAAAAATCGAAGCGAGAAAACTACTAAAAACTTTTAAAAACGTATATTTGTGTACAAATTCAGCTTGTTTGTCGCCATCTTGACCAGTTTTCGAAAGCTACGGTGGCCGCAGCCGCGCTGGTTTATGGGTAATAGCCATGGCATCAGGTCACCATCGATACTGCCTTCAAAACTGGCCGTTACTGTGGCAGCTTGAAGGCATCTCAGGAGACAGGAAGAGATCGTTTGAGCCGTTTCGAACTCAGCCAATGTTCACCTGCTGCCTGATAGATCCCACCCACTGACAGGTGCCATGGTAACCACATAATCAGTGTTCTTCACTTCACCTGTCAGTGGTCATAATGTTACGGCTGATCGGTATAAGTTCCATACTGTAGTTATTTTAACCCAAACCGTGATCTTTTGTGGCTATCCACCTCACAGCGAGGCGGTCCCGGGTTTGAACCCAGGTTGTCCCGGGCCTTTCTGGGTGGAGTGTGGAGCATGTTCTCCGTGTCTGCGTGGGTTTCCTCCGGGTGCTCAGGTTTTCTCGCCATTGCCAGAGCCATTACCTTAACTTACCATACCCCTATTGTGACGTTTCACCTCAACCACAAGTTTTATTTTGAAAGCCAAACCCAGAAGTTGCATATTTAGTCTTGCTAACTAAAAAACGACGCCATGGGGTCTTGACCACGCGTCCGAATTGCTGTCACACTTCCTGACGCACCAACACAACAGCAGTCATTTTAAAACTCCAGCAGAAACAGCAGGAGACATTAGCAGGATTTACGAGCAGAATTTCACACAGTGGACTCCAGATTACCGAGAACCGAAACGCTCTCATGATCATTTCACTGTCAGCACAGAGGCGTTGATTATTTATTGACCTGTAGGGTTTTATTACCCCGTTGTCGTCGTCGTGGATACTGCAGGCTGAGCCAGTTTGAGTGGTTTTCAGTTTTAATGCAGAGATAATTGAAAACTCTTTTTTTCCTGGACTGGTAATGAATATAAATCTTCCCGACGCCCTCTGGTCTGTTTGGCCCGACGGCGCGTGAAACAGGACAGTTAACACGTGTTGTTGGTGTTACAGTGTGTCAGGCTGACAGAGCGACAGCAAGAGTTTACTGAAAGTAAAAGATCATCATGAGGCTCCCAGAGGTGAACTTCACTAAATGATGGCAGCTTTGGGATTTCTTGGATCTTTTGACTGTAAATATAATAATGTGCATTTTACTAAATTAAATATGCCGACAGAGATGGAAATAAGATCTAGAAATACTTGACTTAACGATTTTAAGGTCTTTCTACATCTACATCCAGTAGCAAAATATACACTAACTAATAAAATCTGATATATTATAGACAAAGCTACCCACCAGTTTATAAAGTTTACCACATTAATAATTATAATCCAGTATGATAATACATATTATTCTGCATATGTCTGTGAAGGTTCTCAGTCATCCAGGTCATAGTTATCCAAGGGAGGTTAAAATCAAGGGCAACTAGATTTGGTTGAAGATACTTGAAGACGTTTCCTCCCTCATCTGGGAGACTTCTTCAGTTCTGACGGACTGGTAGTGAAACTCCTACATATTTATTCTCTCTGCGGGGCTGTTTTCAAGCTGATGGACGCCGCTTGGTTCGTTAGTGCTCCAGGCTGTTGTAACAGTTGTTATGGTCGTTAGAGACACCTGAGGTCAAGTCTGATCGACCGTCGTTGGCACTGTCACATGAGTGTCCTGGGAAGACCTCCTCCCCTGTTAAGCAACGGTTTCTCCACCCGTGTGTAAATGGCTTCCTTGACACCTCTTTCTTCTTCTCATGGTATATTTTCATGGTAATCCTTTTTTATCTTTTACTTACAGTACACTATGAATGGACGACTTGTTCTTGTAAAAGATTATTTCGACACAAAAAAGACACGAGCACTTTTTCCACCTCTGGCTGACAGCACGATGTACAAGAAGAGCTGCAGATTTGCACAGTTTGGATGAGACTCATCAGACTTCTCACTGACTAACGTTACGTCTTTTTATAGACGGGTTTCTGTGCAGCATCATCACCGAGATGAGCGCACAAACCAGGGGTCAGAAAGCAGCGCGCTGTCCTCGCAGCGTATCACTTCATACGGCATGTCTAGCTGCAGTGTTGGGCAAATTACTCAAAAATGTAAGGACTTACTTTTTACTTATTACTCATTTAAAAAGTAACAATATTACTTTACTTATTACTGGGTATTAAAAGTAAATGGTCACATTAGTCGTTAAGTTACAATTACTTTCAGCCACCGCACCCCGTCCTTAAAAGTGACAGGAAACCTGTTCAGCAGCGCGTTTTAGAAATGAATCCACTTTACTGGAACAATAATGAACCTGAGGAGGCAACAAGCAGCAGAAACACTGCAGCCTGTCAGACCAGAGGATGCTGCATCATATTGGCTATTTAAAAATAATAAAAAACAAAGAGGGCCCTCCCGACATTTTAACTGACCGCGTATTCATAACAGCATCGATGAGGATGATCTTTATGAAGAATAATAACGTTTTTAACACCACAAAAACACCCAAAAATCTAGCATGTGTCCCGACTTTCCAACTAACGTTACTATTTGCACATGCATCTATAAGAGAAGTATTCTGTGATTTTACAAAACACAATCACTCTCTCCTGCTGAGTGGATGCTTCACTGGCGGTAACGTTAGCTGTCGGAGTTTCTTTCCACAGGTCTAAGTTTCACGTTATGAACACTTCTCTCCATCGTTCTTCCTTTAGCTTTTTGGCTTGCAGCTGACTTGAACAGCGTTACGTTCAGCGTTCGCTGATCTGCAGCACGGTCGTGCACGTTCTATTAATATGCGAAATGAAACACAAACAAACAGACTCTGAAATGGCAGTTTGTTATTACGTCATCAAGAATTTACAAACTATGCCTAATCTACGTTGATGTACAGAGGTCGACTTCAGTCTTCAACCGAAGCGCTTTTACCCCCTGGCTGCACATCCAGTAGTGTTTGTATACAAGAAACCCGTCTATATGTCATGTTACCTCTGAACCTGGGTGGTGGAGGTACTCTGGGATAAAGTGAGATAAAACACAACTCATCCTGATGCAGAGGGTCTCAGCACTGTTGGATGCACCTGATGTCACAGGTGGGTTAGTGAGTAAAATAGTCAAGATGCTAAGAGCTAACAAGATGCTGTGCTGGCCAGCCCGAGGCATGCTAGCTCAGACGCAAACCGGACAGAAAGGTGAAACACTTTATTCAAGAGACACATTCGTAGTAAGTCTCCGGGCTGTGTGTACACCAGGTCAGCAGCAGTTTAAAGCTTAAGTTATAAAGTATAAAGTGGGATTTAATGGGAGTGCAAGTTCCTCAGAATTGTGCAGAGTAAAGTTATTTTCCACCTCTGGTTTCTTGCTAACTTTGAGACGGGACTGTTTTTCATGGCTGCCCTGTTGGACAGTCGAACCTTCACATTTTGCACCTTTGCACCTTGCAGCTGTTGGTTCTGGTCCAGCTGTGGTCACATGGCTCAGCGCACCTCTGCTCTCGCTCTCGACCCCCCTCACGGTAGCGTTCGTCCCCCGGGGGGCCCCGGTCGGAGGGAGGCCCTCCTGTCCTCTCCTGGGTGCCTGGTGTCAGCCAGCTGGAGGCCCACACAGGCCAGACTCTCTGTTTCTGCTCCCAGCAGCCCCCACTGCTCACTAAACCTCAGGCACTGCCACAAATGGCCGCGGCAGCTGCCAACAAACACAGAGCAGAGACCTGGGAGTCTGACTCTGTTTGGCCGCTGCTCGCTGTAACATCGGCGGGGGCGGCACGGCGCTTGATGAAGGCGGGATTCCACAAGCTGCTAAATAAATCTGCCTTTTTCTGTTTGTGAGGCAGCGCTGATGTCATCCAGCTGTCTGTGGAGCGGCCACAGTGTCAGTCCGTGGGCTCGGGCGCTCTGATTGGCTGCTGGTGGCGTGGGAGAGCTGGTGGAGGCCGGCGTGTCATCACTGTGGGACGAGGCCCAGGGCAGCATGGGAACTCTTTCCATCACAGCGGTCATGTCTTCTTCTTCTTCTGCCTCATGGAGACGTTTCTGTTAAACTGTGTTTCTCATTCTGCTGAATTATTCTCAGGCTTCATCAGATAAACGCCGCTTGTCTTCCTGAATGTCCTCGATGCTTCTAACAGTAACGCTGATCGCAGCGTGCGGTGCCTTCACGGGTGAATCTGCACATGTGACAGGCGGGCTATTAAAAGCAGCAGTGGGCGTCGTGTTGTGGATAATGTCTGTGGTGTCGGTCTAAACCCGGAGAGCTTCGCTTGTTATGATACCAAAGTAGAAAGGAATACAGTTCTGGCTCACGTCAGAGGCCTCGCAGTGAGCCGGGGCTTACCAGCACTCCCAGAGCGTCTGCCAGCTCGGCTCTGCGGTCTCGCTGCAAACGCTCAGTCTGATCAGCCGCCTCTGAAACACGCTTCGTATCGCTCCTTCATCACTATCACACTGATCACCACAAGCTCGTGTGGTTTCTCCAAACGCACCGAACTTTAAATTGCTGTGGAGATGCAGAAGCTTTCAAACATCCCAAATATGTCTGACCAACTTGTGGAGAAATGTGTGTAAAATAATGCACCTGGAAGCTTTAAGGCTCCGTTCCATCGCCTGAGGTGGTGTCAGCTGACTTCTGTGTGAAACAGTCTCGATCTGTCAGTTTCAGGTCACGTTTTTGCGAAACAGGAAAAATGATCTGAGAGCAGAAACACAAACTTACAAACTTTTTGTTTTCTTCAGCCCAGGAGATCGAACATCTATGCTTTATCCAGTACCGACGCACATCGTCACCGCCAACGCTAAAAGTAGGCCTATTATAAAGTCAGAGTAAGGAGGTGGATGGGTCGGTCAGAAAGCAGACTTTTGTTTCACAAAAAGTCAACATTGATGTTTTTTGTGATGTTACATTAAATCCATCCTGACTGGAGCCAATCCCAGCTGACACCGGGCGAAAGGCGGGGTCCACCCTGGACAGGTCGCCAGTCCATCGCAGGGCCACACATAGACGAACAACCACTCACGCTCACACCTGAGGACAATTTAGGGTCACCAATTAACCTAGTCCGCATGTCTTTGGATGGGAGGAAGCCAGAGCACCCGGAGAGAACATGCAAACTCCAAAAGGATGGGACGACCAGGGTTCGAACCCACGACCTTCTTGCTGTGATGCAACAGTGCTAACCACTGCCCCGCCCCATGTTACAGTAAATAAGATAGTTATTTGAATCCAAATTTTCCTTAACCTAACCAAATTCTGACCTTTCACATCGTTCACCTCAGTTCTTTTCAAAGTGTAACCGAGCCCCCCTTTTCACCGTGCGGTACCAGCTCAACTCAACTTGACTTTTTTGTTTTTCCCTTGGGGAAAAGTTGTACCTGTACCTGCCGCCTGGTACTTTTTTTTTGTATCACCTCTGTTGAGGTTCCAAGCGAGCTGAGGCGATACCAAAAGTCGACGTGAAAACACTGCGGAGAGACCTGTCACTATTAACTGCATCTGACGGGTGGCCGCCAACAGAAAGTTTTACATTTCACAATTTTCGTTTGCTATTTCATCACTAAATCGACTTCTGAGACGTTTTGAAGCGAGAAATCAACTGTGTAGATTTTGAATACTGGCAGTTTTACGTAAATTGATGGACAGATCGAAAATGTGCTCAAACGTTTTCGGAGGCGAGAAGCTCCAGAAGTGCCGGCGGGAGAGGACGGCGTGAACAGAGCCCTCTGGTCCCACAGTCACTCAGACCTGCTTTTGCTTTGTCACAGTGAGGTGCGACGCAGCTTCTTGTGCAGAGTTATCCGTCAGGACGCCGAGCACCGAGACCAGAAGACCAACAAAGCCGACATTACACTGGCGGCTGAACGTCTGTTAGAGCAGCACATTAATGAAAAAGGTGTCACGACGATCGCTGTCACATGCTGTATGTTCAGCTGTCCATATACTCGTGTTGTGTAAGAGGAGGAGGACTGGAGGAAGGCAGATGGGAACTGTCCCTGACTGATGGATTACCCTCCAACAGGCCTTTCAGGATTCGGCAGGAGAGTAAATCTTTATTATCCCTGAAGGCCGGTTTGTCGTTAAAGTCTAATAGTGTGTTTTCGTTGAGAGAACACACTGTTACATTTGGATATTTACCCACTTTTACCACCGATTACTGCTGAAAATGTCATCAGCTTGTTTTCAGAATCCTGATTTATAATCTTAACTGTTCGTGTTCTGCTGCTTTACTGCCTATTTAAGTCAAAGTCTCAGACCGACCACCGTCACGCCTTCATTTCATGATTGTTGGTAGGAGGGTAGAGTCCAACGTGCTTCTCTGTAGGTAGAACTGGTGCACTGAGCATGTGCAGGTTGGATGTTTCCAGACTGTCCTCCCAAGAAAAACAAAAGCATTTGTCTTTATTCTGATATCTTGAAATAAGACACGTTACAGAGCCTCATGAAAAGGTGGGAAGGCCGGTCGACAAAGCAGGTGAGAGTTTCCTACCAACCTCTCTCACCTCAACCAAGTGGTTTATCCACATATCTCTGTGTTTTCAAGCAGAATGCAAATCTTACAGGCGGGACGATCAATCTAAAAGTAATCAAACTTCAGACCCTCTAACCGCCGTAATTTTACCACGTCGGTTATTTCCTTTTTTTTAACCCTGTTCCCCACTGTGTGTGTTCATGCTGATATTCATGTACTTTCCCCTTAATAACATGCTGCCTTATGTGTTGTCACATGACTCCAACACGCCCAGTCTGAAGCTCAGGGAGATGTTAGCTAGCGCTAACCGCCTTCTGTTCAGAAACAACAGACGGGCTTTATTAACGGACCTACACTGCACAGTTACTGCCAGACTGACAACTCACTCACTTTCACAGTCACTTTCCGCTCGCTGTCTCACTTTCGCTAAATTAGATGTAGAATTGTTCGTGGACTTTTTGCTGGTCGCACAAACTTTACAACAGATGACAATGTTCTTTGTACGGAAGAGGATTAGGGCCACATGTGAATTTAAATTCAGAATTCTGAGTTTAAACACATAAATCTGAGATTAAACTCAGATTCTGAGAAAAAAGTCAGAATTAAGGGTACCTGTAAGGGTCCCACGTGAGAGAGTCATTTTGAATTTTTTCTCAGAATTATGACTTTAATCTCATAACTCAAAAAAACTCCCAAAATACATCACACGTGGCCCTAATCCTCTTCTGTATCTTTGCATATTTGACTGTGACAAATTCAAAATAATGGCAATTCAATCCATTTTTCATTTAGCTTTTCATGCAGCTGAGTTGACAAAATAAGGTCCGGCTTCTTGACTTGAACTGCCGCTGACCTGCCGCACATTCACGTCAAACATGGTTTGTTACTTGGCTTAGTAACTATAATATTATCACTGTTTTGGAAATAGTAATCCCTTACACTACTAGTTACTGAGGAAAGTAATATTAATATATTAAAATAATACAGTAACAACATTTAGGCAGAGATTCAGGTGTCTGGAACCAGGCCAGAACCAACCAAGGTCAGTATTTAATGTACATTAAACATTTTGTATGATGTTGTTTTATGTGCGAGTTACTGTTTATACGTTTTTTGTTTTGGATTGTTCTGTATTGTTTCTATCTTCCTGAACAGTAACTACAGGTGCATGGTCCCCCATAAATAAACTTATAAACAAACAAATAAACAAACAAACCTGTTGCGGTGCCTTTAAACCTTAAAGTTTATCAGCAGTGTTAAAAAAACCCACTGCATCTCCAATAAATTACGTCCACTTGAATTTATTTGACATTAGCAAACTATTTTCTGGTTGAAGATCATGCTGCTGCAACTAAAGTCTGGTTTAAGTTCAGTCCAGTTACTAAACCCAATCCAAGAATCTGCCTTCACTCTGCTTTACATAATCATATTACATCTCTGGACATAATTATCTTCCCCTAAAAGAATTGAGTGCACCATCAGAATATATTTGGCACCATCAGAACCTCATATGCTGTGACTACGAGGCAGAAGACTCACATCTGAAGTTAATTAGTTGGAGATTTGGTTGTAAAAGACAAATTGTACTCGATGCCCTTTTAAAAGGTTTATCATGATGATGCAGCAGTCAGGACTCTAATCCTGCGAGTTTAACATGAAGTTTCTGTTTAAATTCCTCACATATAAGTTTGTCAAACTGTCTGCGAGAGTTTCAGCAGCATATGGACCCCCCAGACATCGGCGAAGGAGTGTCTGCTGGGAAATCTGCCAGCTGGAGGCAACAGCAGCTTCTCAGGAGGTCTGAGAGACAACAACTCCCAGCCAGAAGACACACAGGAGACAGAAACGGTCCAAAGCTCTGCAGGCTGGAAACACCTCTGAGCGTACCTGTCCTGTCCTGACCTGTCTGACTTGAAATCAATTCATTTCAATGGAATAGCTGTGATCAGTGGGGAAGTAAATCAGGGCTAATGTTGCGCGACAAGTTCAACTTTGGTGAACTTTGACTAATTTCCACGTCCACCAAAAGCAAACTGTCCTGTCAGACATCTTGGTAATTAGTTATTTTGGACTAATAAGACCAGACCACTGTCTGAATGAATGTGGAGAGAGTCATTACTGCACTTTCACTGGTCACCAGGACATAAAACTTGCATGTATAAAAACAGTAGTAAAATCGCTGTTTGAAAAGTTTGATGACTTTGCCCAAAAATACCATTTAAAAAGTGTTTTCCCACACAGGTTATACTACTACAACGCATGCTTGTATGTTTTATAGCAGAAGATTGGCTTTCTAGCATTACTGAAATAATTGTTATGATATAGAGTAGGACTGCAACTAATTTATTTCTTAATTAATTGATTAGTCGTTAGGTCCAGAAAATGGTGAAAAATGTGGATCAGGTTTCCCGAAGCCCAAGATGTCTTGTTTTGTCCACAACCCAAAGATATTCAGTTTACTGTTATCAGAAAATATTCATGTTTGAGAAGCTGAAATCATACAATTTTGATGTTTTTTCTTAAGGAAAAAATTACTCATGATAAATTGATTATCAAAAGAGTTGATCATTATTTAATAGTTAAAAACTAATCAATTAATCAACTAATCATTGCAGCTCTAATGTACATTATTGATGATATACAGAAAATGTGAAAATAAAAAGTACTCTATAATTTAGACTATGTGATGTGAAGGTTGACCAGGAGATATAACTGCGTATATCATCTACATAAAAAGATAACATATTCATAAGATATATTCTTCTAATTATATGTCAAAAGGGATGGATGTAAATTGAGAAAAGAATAGGACCCAGGATCGAGCCTTGCGGTACACCACAGGTACATTATGCATATGAGAAAATGGAGCTACAGAAAAAAGCATGTTTACTTAAGTAGATTGATTAAATAGTGCTGTATTGTACTGTATGATCTGTACGATGTACAGTATTGATGACATTTGTGTTCAGAAAACATTTGAGGACTCGCAAATGGAACATTTTTGATGTGTGAGCCGCCCTTTATGTGTTTCGCTGACATCAAACCTCAACATAAAATGCGCTCGACAGATTTGGGTGGAAACCCAGTTTGTCTGTTTTGAGTGTGTGAGTGTGTGTGCTTTGAACACAGGGAGGAGAGTGTGATCAGTATCAGCAGTGACATCACTCCGTCTTGATGTTGTGCTTGTGTTCAGACTGTTTACATCTGAGCTGCTCTCCAGACACACCGTCACTCTGAGTGTTCGGCTGTGATGATCCTGGGTGGTGTGGTTGAGTTGCTGTTATGTGTGTGTTTGGGGTGTGTGTGTGTGTGTTTGTGTGTGTGTGTGTGGGGGGGGGTTCAGAGATGGTAACTGGAGGGGGGGGGGGGGGGGGGGGGGGAAGGGGCG
>NC_060172.1:2140040-2156393 GCF_021292245.1 Micropterus dolomieu | reverse complement strand
GGGGGGGGGGGGCAGAGTGAAGAGACAGCAGAGTGTCTCCACCCGCCTGGAGACGCCTCAGTGGTGATGATGTCGTGTTTGACATTTTGGTTCCACAATGCAGCTCGGTGATCATCAGAGCTGGAGGTTCTGAAGGTTTCTCACATCTTCTAGTCCACAGTTGAGTCCTGCTGGTCCACAAAACCAACATCTACATTTCTTTAATGTTTAGAAATCCAACTTTAAGCAAATCATTGTTTTTGGACCCTGGGTTTTGGCTGTAGGCTGCAGAGTTTCTAAAAGAAGTGTGTTATTTTGCCTCAGTATATATCAGGCTGTAAACATCTCAACCCTGCTATTTTTTGAGTTTTGAAGTATTAGGCGTTATTCCACATCCTAAAAGAACTGAGTGGAAGTAAAGTAATTTATTAGGGCTAAACTATTTTCATAGTTTAATATTGATAGATTAATCTATCGATTATTGAAATTAATAATCAACTATTCAGATTATGAATCGCAAAGTTACACACTGCCTCGTATTTAGCCATCAGCTTTTAAATTTAGCCTGAGGTTGTTTAAGGCATGTGCTAATTAACAATAAGGACAACATAATAAATACTGCATTCAAAAATGTTAACGTTTTTGCTGCAGCAACAGAATATTTCACTGAAATCAAGTCCTGTCATGGACCAAACAGGTAATAACAGTAAGATGTATCTGTATTTGAAATGGTGTGCGCTGCCCTCATCTGAGCAGCTGCTCTGCTGTTAACAAGAAATATCCTTTATCTAGTGACAGAGCAGCTTACACGCCGGCACTGCAGTACACAGGGATGAACTGACTAATTTTTATATAAAGAAAGGAATAACTCCATGTATAATATAAATTTACAAGAGGGGACCAATTTGTCCAACAAATTTGTCGTAGACAGCGTTTCAGAAATTTTATAAAGTTTCCTCTAACTGAACAACTCACAAAACTCTGTGGTTTTTTTAAGCGAGTCTGGGGCGAATCAGCCGCCACCTAATGCATAGACAGGAGAACTGTTTGCCATTTAGAAAGCATGAAATTGTCTGGTGTTCTCTGATCTTGTGCACTCAGCAGCAACACATTCTCCAGATGTAAGCGTCACCATGAGCTTTATGTTTGAACAGTTACGGCACATCTGGAATGTAAACAGGACCATTGTGTGTAATAATTATTTGCTGCTCTCAACACCATTAACAATTCAGTGATCTAAGGAAAATGCACAGAAAATTCTACAGCTCATAACGCAAAGTAACATGGCTTTTAACCGAGATGAGTCTTCATCACCCGGGGAGATAGCGTTTACTGCCGCCTCCTCAGATGCTCGAGCAAAACTCGTGTGCTCCCAAGGTCACAAGTTGCGATTGTCATTTCCGGCCATGTTTGATTGAAGACAACACTACTCTGTTAAAATCTACACAACACAGTAAGTACACAGTGTAAGAGTGGTAATGGAAGAATACAAGACATTGCAGAGGTCAGGATCCAGAGCAAAGACAGAAACCAGCACAGGTCAGGATCCAGAGCAAAGACAGAAACCAGCACAGGTCAGGATCCAGAGCAAAGACAGAAACCAGTTCAGCTCCTTTGTGAAAACTTCTCACCTCTCTCTACAGAGAGATTGGTTTGAAGTCTCGTCTGTTGGACTGTGGGCATGTTGGGATTGGCTCTGACGGCGCTCAGATGGGTGTGGGTCCAGAAAAGAAAAGAAAAAGGGAAACCAAAAGCTCTGACATAGTTTGGGGAATACTGACATTTAAAAAAGATTGTTTGCAGGTTGCAGTTTGACTGGAGTCTGCAGGGAGGCCGAAACACTTCCAACTGTCTGAGCAGGAGTGTTTTACAAGAGTTCATCCACTTTTATGAAAAGCAGTGTGGTCTGAGCTTTTAAATAGTTGCTATTAAAGCAGAAAACAACTAGAAACACGTTCAGAAGGTAACAAAAATACCCTGCAGGGGGTTAAAATGTTTTGTCGTCATCAAATCAGTAAACTCTGATCTGTTTCTTTGGGATCGTAACAAGCTGTTTCTCAGAGCTCTTTCTTCTTCTCTTTGGTTAACTAACAGCTTAGTTAAATGTCACGTCGTATTAAAACCGCCTTGATCCCGTCGTCCACAATAATGCATACCAGAGTTCTGGAAACGTCTCAAGGCTGCCCGTCGGTGCTGGCAGCGAGCGCTGACGGCGGTGCGTGAGTGTTTGAGCTGTTTTCACTGCATACACATTCCTGAAAATGAGGCTAATACACACTGCAGCCGCTCTGTCTAATGTTTAAATTGCTTATCTTTAAAGGCGAGCCACTAACCGCACGTTTTCCTGTTTTCAACACTTCACATCGTCAGAGAATGATGCTGCTATTGATCTGCAGCCAGTCGGCCTGCTTTCTGTCCGTCTCTCCCACACAGTCTGTGACTTCACCAACCATCAGAGGGTCTGTGGAGCAGCTGATTATTAGTATTATTATTAGTTATTCAAACTCTTACTTTAGCTCTCACTGGGCGTGGAGCAGACACGGGAAACAGAGGTTTTGGGCTGCGGTGATTAGTCGATTAGTTGTCAGCCATGAAATGAATTATCAACAATTTTTATAATCGATTAATTGCTGTGAGTGAATATTTCCTCCTCTATCACAGTGAATTGAACTTCTTTGGGTTGTGAACAAAACAAGACCTTTGAGGACGTCACCTTGAGCTTTGAGAAACACTGATCAACATTTCATCAGCGGCCATGGAGCTGGAGGTTGTTCAGTGTGTCTTAGAAAAAGTGATTTTACAGTTATGACAGAAAGGGAAATATTTTCTACTTTTCCCTCTGATGTTCTCCGGCTGCTTAAGCTAGCTTTACTTGTTGCTAACGCTACAGTATCCGCTAGCTGCTGCTAACAGTAGCTGCTGTTATCAGCTGGCTGTGAATCAGCGGTCCAAAGCTTCTGTACTAATGTTAAACACCTCCGGAGCACTGAGCTTCCAGCCCGGGCAGAATCAGCAGTAGGGCAGCTAGCTGCACGGCTATCTGCGTGGCTAGCAGCAGCTGCTTTTAGCTGTAGTTAGCGGCTAAAGTAACTGCAAACAAATAAACATCAGACAATATTTTCTGTTGTGCTCGGGGAAGTTGGCCAATCAGAGCAAAATGGGCTTTCAGGGAGAGGGGGCCTTAAAGAGACAGGAGCGACAAAGAGAAGTTGAACATTTTTTATCCGAAACCCTAAATACATGTATGAACCTGAAAATGAGTATTCTTCAGCACCTTTAAATTCCTCTCATTGTGAAACATTTTGCCCTCAGATTAACCTGAAGGTTTCCAGTCAGGATGGTGAAACCTTTCTAAATGTTTCTGTTCGCTCCTTTGTGAGGTTTAGATAAAGACTGTCCAAACCATTCCAGTGGTAACAGCAGATTCTGCCAGGAGTCACGAACCGGAGATCAAACTCGGTCTTATCTTCTCTACAGCGGAGCAGGAACAGCAACACGGAGGGTCGGCCTCCATGTTTATCAGACAAAATGTAGGTTAGCTAAACACCTGTGGTAACATATACCTCAAACATCAACATCCAGCTGGAGAGACATTTGTGGATTTTGAGATTTTATAAGAAAGACGTGTTAGCAGCTAACTGCCCAGTTCCACATCCAACTGAGAAATGTGCAAATGTGCAGGAAAAAAACAAAAAATAGGAGCTAAAACAGGCTAAAAAGTGGGGGTTAGTCATTATGAGAGACACCTTTCACATCACACAATCATCTGATTAAAAAATGTATTGATTAGTGCAGCTTTAAGCTTTAAACAGTACTGTATGTGTGCACATGCTTGGCCAAGAAAGAAATGATTTAAAGTACTGATTTTAAGTTAAGTTTAGTTAAGAATTCATGTCAAAAATTAAATTCATATCAGCTGAGGAAGACTAGCAGAAAAAGTAAGTGGACCTTTTTATATTTTATATATTATGGCAATTTTTAAGTCTAAAGCAAATTAAATTTTAAATAAAACATGTATAAAAATTACATAAAAATTTCTAATTGAAATGTTTTATATATAAAATGTTTAATATATATATATTAATTTTAAAACAAATTAAAATATAAATAAAAATATATAAAAAATGTTCATGTCCAAATGTTTTTTATATATTAAGATGATACATTTTTAATCTAAAACTTATATAATAAAATATTTATAAAAATATAAAATAAAATAAAATAAAAAAAGCTCTAAGCTTTAAAATTTTATATATTTTTTGGAGTAGTAGTCAACGTACAGTTAATTATAAATGATCTAATTATAATTTTTCTCCATAATAACGGAAACTAATTTTTACCCACAGTTTGAGGAACCAAAAACAAACTGTTGGACTGTTGTTCTCCTGTCTGAGGGGATCTGATGGGGGATGGATGCCTTATTAAGACAAGAGGGTGGAGCTAGCTAGCTGGGTTAGCTAGGTGCATCCGTAATTGCCATTTACTGTGATATTAGCTGGGATGCTAATTTTGGCTAGCAACAAGCAGGCCTAAAACTAAACCTACTTACAGGAAAAAATGAACAGCCGACTCCCAATATTTTTATAATCTTTTCAGCGGCGCTGGTTAAATGTACACAGAGCAGCGGATCAGGTCACCTGAGCTTGTAGCCCCACCCTAAAGCCTCCCCTGCTTCCTGGTCTCTGTTCCTCTAAATGGGACCATAATTTACTAAATGAACATCATGCTGTGTTGAAGAAGACTTGAAACTAGCGACTGAGACCATAAACTCATCTGGAAAGTGTTTACTGAGGGAATAAATCAGCTGACAAGTAGAAACATTTTCTCATAGACTTCTTTCTGCAGCTGGTGGAGTCGCCCCCTGCTGGCTGCTGGAGAGAATGCAGGTTTAAGATGTTCCCTTTTGCTTTGGACAAAAACATCTGCTAAATGTGAAATGTAAATTTTTACTGTGCATATGTTAGCTTTAAGTTCAAAGCCCCGCTGTGGTTGTTAGTGTGGCTATAAATTGAATGTAATCAGCTCTGCAGGTCTTTGGTGATGAACATTTAAACCGGGAAAATTCATAAAACATCAGACTCCTACAACTGTTGCACTGAGCCTCTGTGTGGAGTAAAAGTGAACTAGACCTCTGGGTTGATCTGACGTTCAGAGGAACACAGTTCACCTGCTAAAGTGTTTGTTTTTGGGGCTCAGTCACAGTTAAACCAGGAGTGTTTCCTAAAGTCGGCTGTTTATTGAAGGAACACGTTCAGCCAGGGTCTCGCTGTGGATCACATGTGAAAAAACACCAAAATCTATCTCAATTTCATGTCTTTTTCCACCAAAGAGAGACGAGGAGCTGCCCTCGCTCTGCTGCCAGGTGCACCTGAGCGCAGGCTAACTACATAATTGGATTGGCTGCAGTGTGTGATTGAATCCTGTTAACCTATTTCCTGTAGCTCGCAGCAGGCAGCAGACTCCACCCTTCAAACCATACTGAGAGTCAAGGCTGAAAGTCCACACCGTCAGCCTCGCCAAGGATTATGGCTCATTATGAGCTGTTACATCCCTCCATTCTCCAAACAAACTCTTAATAAGATCAGGTTCTCAGTGCTGTCTGACTTCCTGTCTGTGGCTCTCAGCTCTGAGCCCATTGGTTCCTCCTGAAGACCTAAATCTTTTTTTTAAATCCTCACAGATATATAGTTTCATTTTTATAAAGGCTCAGTAATTTCCTAAAACAGCTGCTCCCTATTGTTTTTAATCAAAGAAACAGAAGGAAATAGTGCATTTGTTGGGGACTATTTTCAGCGAAGGATGAATCCACATGTGTTACTCCAGCGAATATCTTAGCTAACATTAGCTTAAACTGTAACTGTCCAGAGAACATTTATACTCGCCTCAGCTTACTACATTATGCTAACTCTTAGCTAGCATTAGCTTAAGCTGTATCCGTCAAGTCAACATTCAAACTTGCCTCAGCTTACTACTTAATGCTAATTCTTAGCTAGCATTAGCTTAAACTGTAACTGTCCAGAGAACATTTATACTCGCCTCAGCTTACTACTTAATGCTAACTCTTAGCTAGCATTAGCTTAAACTGTAACTGTCCAGAGAACATTTATACTCGCCTCAGCTTACTACTTAATGCTAACTCTTAGCTAGCATTAAGCTTAAGCTGTATCCGTCAAGTCAACATTCAAACTTGCCTCAGCTTACTACTTAATGCTAACTCTTAGCTAGCATTAGCTTAAACTGTACCCATCCAGCCAATATTCACACTTGCATCAGCTTAGTACTTAATGCTAACTCTTAGCTAGCATTAGCTTAAACTGTAACTGTCCAGAGAACATTTATACTCCCCTCAGCTTACTACTTAATGCTAACTCTTAGCTAGCATTAGCTTAAGCTGTATCCGTCAAGTCAACATTCAAACTTGCCTCAGCTTACTACTTAATGCTAACTCTTAGCTAGCATTAGCTTAAACTGTAACTGTCCAGCCAACATTCACACTTGCATCAGCTTAGTACTTAATGCTAACTCTTAGCTAGCATTAGCTTAAACTGTAACTGTCCAGAGAACATTTATACTCGCCTCAGCTTACTACTTAATGCTAACTCTTAGCTAGCATTAGCTTAAACTGTAACTGTTCTGAGAAGTCGGAAAACCTCGCTCGTTTGTTTACAACTAGCCAGGTTAGCTATTGATACGATGGTTGTACAGAGAACATTCATACTTGCCTCAGCTCACTACCTTATGCTAACTCTTATTGATTATTAAAATATATATTCTTGCAGATGGACTACTCGTTTCAGCTCTACAGTGAAGTGAAACATACAATATTTACGATGGGAATTTAGAGGAGGGAAAGTAAAAAGTCTCAGCAGAAACTCTAACCTGTCCTGAAGTTCAGCAGGAAATGTACTCAGTTACTTCCCTCCTGTGTACATGTGTGTTTGCAGACTGTTTGCCTGCGTGTCTGAGTGTATTTACTTGTGCACATAGACCCGGCTGATTGTGGCAGGTGCTGTGGATTCCCGTCAGAGAGCTGGAGTTGAAGGGGGGGTTGGAGGCTGTGGTTTGGGGTCTCACAGCTCAGACCACCGTCAGTTTGCTCTGCGGCCTCAGCAACCGGCCGGTCGCTCTGAAGGCGCTCTCAGTCTCCGGCCGCACACTCATCAGACCTGACAGGTTAATGACGGGGTGAGGAGACTCGGTGAAGAGCAGAGTCCTAATGAGGGAACACACCACAACACCACAGCCAACAAACAGGGCATTAAACCGCCGCTACATTTCTATTTCTACAGGATTAGAAACTCTCAGCAGTGTGTTCCTCTGGATTTTAGAGAGCTGAGAGTTTCTCTGCTGACAGCATGTGTATTGCTGTGTAGCCACAAGATGGTCCAGCTGTCACTTCAACTGAGTATTTCTATTTTGGAAGACTTTTTATTTTTACTCAACTTTTCTATGGAGTCTGGAATGTGTAATTTTTTTTTTAGCCATGGCATGGTATCTAAACCGTTCAGCTCAGCAGCTAATGGACGGACTGTCGTGAAATTTTGTACAGACATTCCTGGTTCTCAGACGATGAATCCTACTGACTTTGGTGATCCTCTGACTTTTCCTCTAGCGCCACCATGAGGTCAATTTTAGCCACTTTCACATTGCGTTATTTTCTGAGTGTATTGCGCCAATATGCCCCCTCACTGCGCTGTATGAAAGGTTCGGAGCCGGAAAGGGGGGTCCGGTTTGATCCGCCTCTGAGCCAGGAACGATGATAGTAACAGGTTTAGTATGAATGAGCAAATGCGGCATATTTGCGGATATTCTTTCCGTGTTTTTTGCAAGACCTCTGTATGAAAGCGGTTGTTGGTTGACGTGATGAAATGTGGTTCAGACATTCATGTTCCCCTCATGATGAACTGAAATTTAACTTTCCATTTAGCGCCATCATCAGGTCAACGTGTTGATGTGTCTTAATACTTCGGTTTATGACCCAATGCCTGCAGAACTGAGGACATTCCCATCACACATCCAACTGATTTTTTAAAATACGCAAATATTTGTACAGAGTTTGGTTGGAGCCTAATCAAAACGTTCTAAAGACCTAAAAGCCTGCAGCAGCCCTGAGTGTTATATCTCTAATTTTGAGGATTACTATTTTTATATAACATTCTGAAAGTGATCATGTATTTAAAAACACACATTTTAAAATAAATATTAGCAGTAAAATGTTCTCATAAATGTTGTGGCATTGCTGCCTTTATTTAAACAAAGATTTGAGTCCATGTCTCCCAGCTGCATGTGGGCCTGGTTGTGTGTGTTTTCTTGGTTAGTGTGAGGTCTGAAGTGGTGAGCGGGCAACGCTGGCCAAAGCCCCGACTTGTTTATCCATAACTGCTTCAGACAGAGATGGTTGTGTCTCGCTCTTCTCACGGCAGTCTGACTGGCCTCACTCAGCTCCCTCTGCACTCATCTCAGTCCTGACACTATGACTGATGGTCACTTTACAAATGGGGCACTGAAACAAACCTCAACAACCTGCCACACCTGCACTGAAATCACAACGCTCACGCAGAGCACGTTCAGGACTCGAATTCAGTCTCCAAACGCAGGTTCCATTGCACATTTGTGGATTTGTGCATGAGGAAACACAAAAAAACCCCACCAGCAGTACTCAAGGAACACGTACTGTATACACATACTTTACGTGATAGCTGCAAGTAAAGGCGTTCCACAAGGATCAGTATTGGGTTCTCTACTATTTACTTTACACATAAATAATAGAGGCTGTCCTCACCAGAAAAACAACAATATAGGTATTTTATGCAGAACGTAAATACGTGTGACTGCGACCTCTAGTGGCCTACGATGGCAGCAAAGGAGGAAGTCAGGTGACGTATTATAAATAGGCAGAAAGGTACCGGACGTGACCATATTTGGACGAGAGGGTGGCGCGTGCTAGCTTGGTTAGCAAGGTGCATCTGTAATTCACATTAATTGTGATAGTAGCTGGGATGCTAGCGACAAACAGGCTTAATACAAAATGAACTTACCTGAAAAAATTAACAGCCGACTCCTAATAAGCTTTCCAGCCTCCCCTGGTTCCTGGTCCATGTTCCACTAAATGGGTGCTGTGTTGAAGAAGACTTGAAACTAGCGACTGAGACCATAAACTCATCAGGAGAGGCTCAAAAAAGACCTGCACGTCCAGCAAGTTGATTCAAAAACAAATGTAGTATAATAATAACAGCGTAAAAGACCCCCATGTGTTCACTTCTGTGCAGCTCAGAGAAGTCCCGCTTTAACCAACTGTGGCTCCGTAGTCCTATTTTTTGTTTTGCGTGTTGCATTTATTGGAAAACAGCTGACATACAGACAGTAAAACACAGGAGAGAGAGAGGTTTAACATCCAACAAAGCTCCTCTGCTGGACGGTGTCTGTCCAGCTTTAGAGCCCATATTTAAATGTTATTCAGGCTTTCCATGCAAGGTCTACTGTAAAATAGGGAATCATAAATATTACCTTTCATAAAGGTACACTTATACTGAACAAGACCAGATAAATTGTGTGATAACTGTTGTATATCTGTTTCTTTTCATCAAATTTACAGTTACAGGTGTATTAGAAGATAATCTGTTGCATTATAATGAGTTGGATGATGGTTTTGAAGGTGATATTGCTATTAAAATATATATTTAATACCAGACGAGGATGAAAATATCATATTTTCCTTTATTGCATCTCCATTTACTCTTTAATAGCAAAATAACTATGTTAATTTACAGTCGATTCATATTCTTTAGCTTCTGACCCATCAAAGGAGACCAGAGTTATGCATCTAGGCCAAATGGTTGAAGAGTTATTCCTGATTCATTTTGGGTTTGTTATTTTAGCCGTTTTTCCTGGAAATAGGGGAAAATAGCTGGTAGCTGCCAACAGGTTAAATAAAAAATAAAATAAATTGTAAACCTGTTATCATGTGACGTGAATGTCCAAATTTAGGTCAGCTGATGGCAGCTGAGCCAGCTCCATTGGCTGAGGAAGATGTGATTGAAAGGTCCAAGAAGTCAATGTGGCAACAATTTCTGCCCCAAGACAAATTTTACTGGTTGTTTTAGATCCTGTCTACACCATAATCAAAAAATACAACATGTCAAAGTGTTGTTTTTAATCACATTTAATGGCGCTCATATAGAGAGGAATCCATATTAGCAGCCTGTGTGTGAGTCATGTTGCTGTTGTGGTGTTGTGGTTACAGGCGCAGGGCGAAGCTGTCGCCTCCATGGGCGTGTTTGGTCGCTCTCAGGAAACCGGCCAGGCTCAAAGTCATTTAAAGAAGTGTGTAAAACACTAAATGAGGTCTGGTTTAACAAACCGCTGCAGGCTGCTGATGGCTACCGAGAGGAAGAGCAGCAGCAGGAGGAGGGAGGTAGTTAAATACTCCTGAACGCACTCACCCCTTCATCACCTGGAGAACATCACCTGTTCATTACAAAACATTCAGCTACATGCCAACCTTTAAAGCGAAGGCTAACAACTATTGAATTAAAACATTTATAATAATTTCTTTTATTTAAAAATTATAATATTACTAATTTTAATTTTAAATATATCAGTGTGAGACCCAAACTCAATTTACACGATTTGTTTATTTGTCATTTTACAATAAAAGTTTGTGGAGCCTTCGTGCTAAACACACATAACTTAACAGATAACTGGATGTGTATTAAAATATGGTAAAATTAAAATAAAATAAAACAATATAGAGCTGCAGTTATTTATATCCACGCAGAACATTCTGCAGTGTGATGTTTGATTCTCAGCAGCAACGAGATGATAATCTGGTTTCATCTTCACATTAAAAAGTCACCTTTAATTAAGACAGCCACTTTCCCTTCCAAACGTTTTTTCCCAAATGACCTGACGTAGCTCACTTTAGCTACTAGCTTAGCTTCACTCCTACATTTCTCTTCATACTTTAATCTGAATTATCTTTCGGTCGTTCAGCTTTTTACTTTCGTCCGTGTGCAGGTGAGTCTTGATTTCTACACCAGGTAGCTTCTCCAGGTTTCTCAAAACTGGGATATGATGTTTACATGTGCATCAGATTACCGTGATCCTCCAAAAAAACAGATCATAACCAGGAAGCTCATGCACGTAACCCTAACCCTGGACTGCCTCTCAGGTCTGCTGACTTTTCTCCCCTCTTCATTAAAATCTGGGCCACTCTGCAGAGCACATTTAGAAACTCCACCGCAGACCAGGCGACTGTGTGACTGTGGTTAGGCACCTTTAAGAAGAGGATGATAAATCGCTTTTTAATTGCTTGTAAACGTGTAACTGGGCTTGGCCGGCTGCCCTCGGTGCTGATTGCTGTTTGGAGTGCAGAAGCTGCTGCACAGCTCGCCGCTGATGCTGCACATCAGGTTAGAAACCGGGAGACGTGGAGTACAGTATGTTACAGAGGAGAGGCTGCTTGGATACCACTCTGACTTGTCTGTTTGTGGTTGTATTATGGAAACTTCACATGTTGCATTTCCACAATTCCCCTGCTTCTAATTATATTATTCCCTGCCAAACATTTAACATTATTTCATAACACAACATGACTGCGCATGAAAATCCTGTTTTCTGAATGTAAACTCCACCCAAAACACAGAAATGCCCCCCAAAATGCCAAATGCAATAATATTCAGCACAGTTGGACCTTTGGACGCGTCTGATTGGCTCGCTTAACCTCCAACGCTTATTGTAGCCAAGATTATTTCAACGAGGTGTTATGTATTTTTGCAACATTTGCCTGGATTTATTGATGAGTTATGTCACAAACTGGCTCTGGGAACATGGTAAGAAGGGATCTACGCAACTAAAGTTAACTCAAATGAACAATGGGGTGTGGAAATCAGAAACGCAAGCGACACATGGAAGCACGTGTGCTGTGGAGGAAGGTGATGCAGGGTGGACGTCAGCCGCAGGAAATAAGAGACAGCTGGAGTGCATGGGCCAGCTTTTATACCCAGGTGAATTAGATCAGCTGACATCCCTCCTGTAGCAGCCAGTTGAATGATGAATTTGTCCAGGACAGCCTCCAGGACAGTGAAAAGGGAGGGTGAACCTCTACAGTAACCTTCGATCCTAAGGAGCAATTTAACCACAAGTCAAACCACAAGTGAATTGCAAGCAACTTAACAGAATGTTTAAAAGTCGTGACATGTTACCTTTGAGATGACATAAAGCAGGACCGTAGGACTCATGTGCCTCATATTTTACACAGACAGGACAGATTTTTTGAAACATGGGTCAGGGAGACCGTTTACATCGGAGAGGAGAGACCATCTCTCAACATGGCAGGAGGTCTAAGACATCGCTTATCTCCCACCTCCAATGCTGTCCTCTCATCTCTTCCCAGGAGACGGAACTAACGCCAACGACTGTCGTTAAAACTGACAGGAGCATTAAAGAACCAAGCGGTATCCATCGCCTTCATAACAACGCCACAGTTAAATAGCTTGGACTCCCTGACGGTCTGACCCGAAGAAGCCCCTAGAATGAGAGGCGAAATATCTTCGTGTGTCTTCAACTAAGTCCAGATGCCCTTGATTTTAACCTTCCTTGGATCTAATGAATATCCGTGGATGCAGGGAGGAGCCCGTGGAGGAGATATGACCTGTGGATATCAGGGAAGTTGTAAAACCCTTAACTAGCTATAACTTTCCTGATACAGGCAGGAAACTCTTTATACACTTCTTTTAAAATGCTGCTTTATACTTCTAAGCATTGGCAGAAATCGCAGGGGGGTCAGGATCTACCTCATCTAAAGGTTGTGCCCCTCTAAAAATATCATTAAATAATATAATGATATATACTTAAAATAATTATGTAAGTAGTAAAACAATACAAACAGAAACAGAGCAAATGTTATGTTAGCTATTATAGCGTTACCTACCTAACACGGCGATAAGCCTGCGTGTGAACTGATATCAGGTTACTGTCGATCTACCGTTGTTATGGCTTTTGGACCATGCACCAGTTAAAAGCGACTGTGGCCGCGGAAAAAACCTAAAACCTAAAATACTGTACAATTTAACAATTATACTACGACCGTGTGGTGAACTTATAAACCTAATTCATATTTAAACAACTAAAACGGACGAAAGATCATTTTTCAGTCCAGTAAGAACAAAAAGTCCTCATATTAAAATGATTTGGTAACATCACGGTCTACATGATGCTCTGATAAAAGGCTTTCCCATGCTTCTATGTATTCTATTTTCTAACTTTAGTAGAGTATCATTATTCAGTGTGCTTCATTTTACATCTTAGGTTATGCATTCCTGATATGTATCTTAATTTTACGATTATTAAGTAGGTTTTATTCTTCTTATTTCACATTGAATTTACCACTCTATCCCAGATGTCACGCTCATTCTGTCGGTTTCTATGTGAATGTGTTTTCTTTACTGTAGCAGTCACTCCCAACCAGGGGTCCGTGGAAAAATTGTGAAGCTAAGCTAATTTGAAACAAAATTGGGATTTGAAAATATTTATCCACATATTTGTCACGACACAACATTACAACTTTGCTGATCTTTATAGTTATTTTCACAATAACTTACCAACAATGCACAAGAAATGCTTCTGCTTTTCACCAACTCAAGTCTTGTGCGTACCGTAAAACTTCTGTCCCAAGCAGCCGTCTGCCTCCTTTCCTGGCCTGCTGTAAGAACACATTTGGACAATTAAGCGCAGGTCTCCGTTAAATCCCTGGTCTAGTTCTTTGGATGTATTAAACCTCTTAAACCCGCGGGGTCGACCTCTTTAGCTGCTTCTAAGCTGCTCAGATCGTTAATACAAACATTAATGTTTAAACGTCTGATCAATATGTCAGTGTGGACATGCTGCACATCGTTAGATCGGTTTGATTCTCCACAATTCAGTTCATTTAACGGAAACAACGAGCCCCAAAGTCTGATTCTTACAGATTTACCAGTGTAACCTGCAAGAGAGGAAAAGTACCGACTCCCGTTAACTTTGAAGCGCTCGTTCAGTCCGAGTGTGTCCGTTCCTTGATTATTTATCTTCCTTCAGTCTGTGAGGCTCCACCCATCAAAAGAATCAAAACAGCTTTTCAGAAAATTGAATCCAAGTTGTGAATCCTGTCATGTGAAGTCCGTCGCTCTCTGTCTGCTAACTTCTCTCATCCTGCACCCTGTTGTTGTTTTCCTTATGTTGCTGCCTTCAAAATAAAAGTGCGTAAGCCGTCTGTCAGAGCTGGATGAATGACGTGTATTTGATGATATTGAATAAAATATTTTTGACTGTTAGGCATAGTGTTAAAGGCCTGTCCCATGTGGACGCCTGTCCCAAATATAGGCAGGGTCAATTCAGTGATTTTAGCAAATAAAAGTCCAGGCTGCTAATCAACGTTTTACAGTAACTGCACAAAGACTAAGGGGAAAATAGAACAAAAAGCTTTAAGTAAAGATTCTGTAAATGGCTGAAACATCCAATTTCTGTCTCTCCAAACGGCAGCAGTACAAAACAACTTGGAAAATACTATTGAACAATACCACAAAGCCATCCCATGACAGGACCACCTGTTAGGGCTTTCTCTTGTTTGAAAGTTGGATAGTAGAGCGGCAGACAAGAAACAATATCCAGATAGATATCAACATCCACTCTGATGAACACATTTAGAGTACGATGGGTGGAGCTGATGAAGGCGTCCTGGAGCTGGGGGAGGAGATATGATCTGGAGTATTTACAGCCCGATGTAATACAGTCCAACATATGCTTCTGCAGCATACGCATCCACCTGTGAGTTGAGAATACATAAAGAAATAAATCCCCCTGCTTCGTTGGTGTTAGCAGCAGCAGCAGCAGCAGCAGCAGCTCCAGGCCTCGGCAGCCCTCACCCCCAGTGTTGGCCCTCTCTGGTATGTAAACAGAGCGTTAGTCAGCGGCCACAGTGATCCAAAGTTTCCAGAGCTCAATGGGGAGAAGCTTGCCACCAGGGGCGTCTGACCAGATGACTAATAAAGGTGACATTAAGCCTGTTGATTTTCTGCTCCTCGGGCCCAGGTAGACCTTGGCAGGTTGTTGTTTATAGTCTGGGTCCGAGGGGAGGGCTGGAGGTGGGGGATCACATCCTCAATAAGAGGGCAGGCAGTGTCCGACCCTGAATCAAGGTGTCATTAAGTGTGTTGATTTTCACTGTAGCTTTTCCACTGTACAGCCAGTCAGTCAGCCGGTCGGACGGTAGGTAGAGCCTGGCATGTGTCGGCCTCTCAACCTTTCAGTAATTATGTTAGCTTTAAGTTTGGGGGGAAAAAGTGACCGGTTGTTCCTGGATGTGGAGCGAAACATCTCCCTGAAGGGTGGACCCCGCCGAGGCTCTTGTCTCCGATTGGCTGCCGGCCGCCCAGATGGGATGATTCAGCTCTGGTCTTCGCTCGCCCTCCTGATTAACTGACTTTTGTGAAATACTATTACTCGGGTAACAAGTGACTGCAGGGTGTGGGCGGCCTGTTAGGACTTGGTGATGTTTAGATGACATTGCTGATCAGCTGGGGAGTGAGGTTAGAGGCTTGATTGGTGGAATAAACCGAGACAAACTGACCGCAGCTGTCATCAGCAACTTGCTCTGAGGTCTTAAATAAATTGAAGAAACAGGAGGGAACTGTGAAGTCTGTCATTGTTATGCCTAAGAGTCATTTAATGAACTCCCCACAAATAAGTCATTTGTTATGTTTAAGTATTATTGAGCTGGACGGTTCTCAGATTTTAGAGGCCTTTTAAGGCTGTGACAGAAACTCCTACAGGACAAAATGTTTGCATGTTTGGACTAAAGTTCACGGAACAGATAGATATTTGTTGTTTAAATGTAGATTTTAGCCTGGTTGCGGCACTAAGGTCACACATTGAAGGCCCTCATTGATGACAACATCTCTGTATGGTTTTAACAGTACAAAGTTATACATTGCAAGAGGTTGGACAGGATTCATAGTCAGACTTTTACTGTTTGTACTGTAATGTGTTGACAGAGATGAATTGACGCTTCGCTAAGCCCCGCCCCTCTTAGTTACTGTTACTGCACTCCCCAGAGAAATATTGTCAAATTAGTTGGAAAAAGTGATCTCAGAAAGAAGCAGACAGTTTTGCAGTTGTATTATACATTTGAAGGTTGTATTCAGGCTGTCAGACTGACAGATTGACTCAAACTGACTCAGATTGACTCAAACTGACTCAGATTGACTCAAACTGACTCAAACTGACTCAAACGGACTCAGATTGACTCAGACTGACTGACTCAGATTGACTCAAACTGACTCAGACTGACTCAAACTGACTCAAACGGACTCAGATTGACTCAGACTGACTGACTCAGAT
>NC_060172.1:2138381-2139940 GCF_021292245.1 Micropterus dolomieu | reverse complement strand
GGACAGGATTCATAGTCAGACTTTTACTGTTTGTACTGTAATGTGTTGACAGAGATGAATTGACGCTTCGCTAAGCCCCGCCCCTCTTAGTTACTGTTGCTAAGTCCGACAAACTGTCTATTACCGCACTCCCCAGAGAAATATTGTCAAATTAGTTGGAAAAAGTGATCTCAGAAAGAAGCAGACAGTTTTGCAGTTGTATTATACATTTGAAGGTTGTATTCAGGCTGTCAGACTGACAGATTGACTCAGACTGACTCAGACTGACTCAAACTGACTCAAACGGACTCAGATTGACTCAGACTGACTGACTCAGATTGACTCAAACTGACTCAGACTGACTCAAACTGACTCAAACGGACTCAGATTGACTCAAACTGACTCAGATTGGCTCAGATTGGCTCAGATTGACTCAAACGGACTCAGATTGACTCAGATTGACTCAAACTGACTCAGATTGACTCAAACGGACTCAAACGGACTCAAATTGACTCAGACTGACTCAAACTGACTCAAACTGACTCAAACTGACTCAGACTGACTGACTCAGATTGACTCAAACTGACTCAGACTGACTGACTCAGATTGACTCAAACTGACTCAGATTGGCTCAGATTGACTCAAACGGACTCAGATTGACTCAGATTGACTCGTCCATTATTTTTAATGCAAATTTCTTCCCTGCAACACCAGTGACGATATATCCTGCCCTGTCGAAAAATGCTACCTTATGTGTTCCCCAATCCCATAAATATATACCTCTCACAGTATTATGACATATTCTGTACTTATATTATATCATTATTTCAGTGGTAGTGTATTGTGATAATATCCCCTATCAAATAATGCACCCACTACAGAATAATTTTATATCGCAACATGCGTACTGTACGGAGATGGGGAGCATGTTGAAAAACTATATTATGCCATCTTTATTTAAGATATCAAGGGTAGCGTATTCTGATTTCATTATTTTGATATTGCTGACGATCATCCACTCTCTCGACGGCATCAACAGCAAGGTTGCATAGATTTATGGGCGTGGAAACAGACCAAGTAGCACATCTCGATAGGCAGCATAAATCAACAGAACACCGGCACGTGTGGAATAACGGGCCGTGGTGAGTTTAGCGTGTTTTACGTTGGACATTCGATAGAAGTCAAATTCCAACGCAAAGCTAACTTCCCAGCTTTGCAAAGCGCCGTTCCCTCACCAAAATATTACGTAAAGTGTGCAATTTGTGACACAATAATATATATGATAGAGAATAATTGTGAACGACATGACGTGATATATGGTCAAACAGTGGATATCGTCATGTCGCACAGCCCTAGCCTCCTGTTGCAGATACAATAACAACAGTGGGGCCGGAAACACAGCAGCTTCCAAAAAATACAAGTAAAAATTTTATTTAACAAAAGCAGTTTAACTCTGAGTTCATCGAGCCGTTAAACGGCTCCGTTATCAGAGCAGAATCCGGTCCGACTGCAGGGGCCGAATTACAGAAACTTCCTAACCGGCAGATCCTATCCTAACCGCTTGGTAACCATGGTAACAA
>NC_060172.1:2094117-2138281 GCF_021292245.1 Micropterus dolomieu | reverse complement strand
CACAGCGGTGAAGGCTGATATCAGAGAAAGGTTTTATTAGTGAAACAGCTGAATCTCAACTAATAAACTTTCTGTAGGCAGATCATCCAAATCAAGTGTAACCTGTAAATATATAATAATACTAACATTATACTTTACTTTTATGTCTTTCCTCCTCCAGGTTGTGGATATATTTTGTTTATTAAATGGTCAGAAATTCCAAGAAAGTGTAAATGTAAATGCTCCGTACTTGTATAGCGCCTTTCTAGTCTTTTCGACCACTCAAAGCGCTTTTACACTACATCTGCATTCACCAGTCACACACATTCATACACTGAGCCTAAGTGCTCAAACAGAAACTAACATTCATACACTGGCGGAACAGCCGCCAGGGGCAATTCGGGGTTCAGTATCTTGCCCAAGGACACTTCGACATGCAGCCTGGAGGAGCCGGGGACCGCCGACTTTCCGATTAACGGGCAACCCGCTGTACCTCCTGGTCGTAAGGTAACTCATTGGCTGTACTGTACGCGTACTGGCCATGCTTACTGTCACCCCCCAAAGGCCCATTCTGAGCCAGGAAAAACCCTCGCTTTCAGAACCATCCATAACCATGTAGGTAGAGCCATTGGCCCTTGTGAAGGGAAACATCTTCCAAAGAACGTTAAAGTCAAGGGCAACTGGACTTGGTTGAAGACACTAGAAGAATTTCGTCTCTCATCTGAGAGACTTCTTCAATTCTGACTGACTGGTAGGGAAACTCAGCTATTTAACCTCTGGGATCGTTAGCTAGGATCGTCAATACCGCTGGTTCGTTAGTGATCTGGCTGTTGTAACGGCAGTCTTCATGGTCTTAAGAACCACCCGTGGCCAAGTCTGAACAACCATCATTGGCATCTTCACCTGAGGCCAAGAGGGTTCATGTTTGTTTCCTGGGAAGTGATGAAAGGGCCGATTTGTAATAAGTGGAGGCGTAGACCCCCTCCCCTGTTCAACGATGGCTTCTCAGCCCGGGTGTAAATGGCTTCCTTGACCTCTCTTTCAAACCATCCATCTTCTTTGTCTAAAATGTGCAGCTGGTGGTCCTCAAAGGAGTGTCCTCTGTCCTTCAGATGTAAGTAAACTGCTGAGTCTTGACTTTAACCTTGTTTGGTTAACTGAGAACCTTCAGAGACATCTTCCAGCATCTTCAACCAACCCACCTTGGATAACTACGACCTGGATGACTGAGAATCTTCACAGATCCTCACAAAATCCTTTAAAACGAATTTAAAAAAGAAGCCAAAGTCCTCGAGTTCAACACAAGCAGCAGCAGCATAATGTTGCTGAAATAATATAGTTTCAATGTTACCCGCCCGCATTGACAGCTGAATTTATTTCTCATTTCCTATCTTTCCTGTAAGTGACCCAAAAGCATGAAAATCTCCCAAAAAACATTTTTATTTGACGCTGGATTTAAACCGTTCACTCAGTAACTTACTGGATACTTAAGAACATTTTACTGCTAATATTTGTTTTACTTTTACTCAGATAACAATAAAACATCAGTTATACACTGTATGAACAAAAGTACTGGGACACACCGCTGTCCTAATACTTTTGGTAGGAGCTGCTTTTTCATGCTAACCTTTATGCTACTATTTTAGACAGTAGTTTGATTATGTGCACAAAGCCAGCTCCATAAAGAAATGGTTTTCCCAGTTTGGTGTAAAGAACTCGACTGGCTTGCTTAGCTTGCTTGTCGCGTTTGCAGTTCACATTCTATCTGTATTTGTTATTTTTGAAACTTGTAATTGCTAAGCTGAATGGTCATGATTGCATTAATTCTTCTTGTGTCAGATTCAGAAAGTAAACTATGCAATTTTGCTGCAAACCACTTTAACATTCACATCAATAAAGCTTATTCAATTGAAATTGAACGGGCAAATATTCACACAGACAGACTCATCATCTTGCAGGTACGAAGGGGGAACCAACTCCATATTAATGCCTACGCTTTAGACTGGGATGTCATAAACGTAATGTGTAGGTGTCCCAGTACTTTTGTCCACATTTAAACTGATCTGAATACAACAGACACTCAAACTACTCTCTATTATCAGTAGCCTACTTTTATTCTGGATACTTGAGTACATATTCCTACTAAAAGCTGTTTTCCTCCGTGTAATGGCTGCAGAGGAGTGGACCGGAGTACTTGTACTCTCTGTGGGGCACATTTACAGCTTTCAGTCTGAAAAGCAAACTGCCTGCTGAGCTGAAAGCACTTGTGTCTTCATGTTCAGTAGCCGCTCTCTTGTTTATTGCTGAACGTGGCTGCTTTTTCACTGGCTTGTTAGACTGTAAGTTTATAATAAAATTCAAATTATGGTAAGGAAAATGTTTACAGAATGTAGCCGGGGACTTCACAGCTCCTGACAGAGTCTATATTTATCCAGACTTCACCAAACATCTGGATCTGGTACAGCAGAGAGCAGAGAGGCCGTAAACTTACAGTAGGTGCTACTGTACAGCCTCCACTTATTAGCCCTTGTCTTGTTCCTGAGACTTGGATCGAATTACTCGACCGCACAGTAAAAAGAGAGAAGGAGTAGTCGAGCCGAGCGTCTCCCTCTGGTCTGAAAATCCCCTGGCAGACGGCGGTCTGGTGGCGTCGACTTCAGCTCAGGACGGCGTTTAAAAACAACACAATCACCACCACCCCACCCCACCCCACCACCACCCCCTCAGCCCACAAGACAAGAGGATTTTGGTGATAATTTCTTAGCTGTGGAAGACATTAGTCACTTCGGGGCCTGCTGTGTGGGATGCCTCTGCCGAGCCCTAGCAGACCGCCAAATCCGATGTTCAAGTAAAAGAATGTTTGTCTCAACATGCATCAACATTCAAACAGGCGTGTTGCTGCTTGATGTTTGGACAATTAATAATGATCTCGACTCAAAATCTACTTACAAGCTTTGAGTGATTAACTAAGTGCAGGCTGTAAAATGTCTGTGAAGGTTCTCAGTTATCCAGGTCATAGTTATCCAAAGGAAGGTTCAAATCAAGGGCAACTGGACATTTCGTCTCTCATCCGAGAGACTTCTTCAGTTCTGCGGGATCGTTGTGAAGGTGATGGATACAGCTCGGTTCGTTAGCCGTTATGGTTGTTGAAGTCACCCAAGGCAAGGTCTGAACAACCATCATTGGCATTGTTACAAGAGGCCTCAGTCTCCTGGGAAGAGATGGAAGGTCTGAACGACACGCCTTTCAGACTTGTCTACAATGACCATCACAACTGTTGTTACACCAGCCACGAGAACTAACGAACCAGCGGTATCAATTGTATTAACGACCCCTCAGAGGTTAAATAGCTGAGTTTCCCTACCAGCCAGTCAGAAGTGAAGTTCGTGTTTTACCCTGGTAACGTAAACACCTCGGATACCCGTTTTTGCCGCTCCCATGAGGTGCAAAGGCTGATGGGTAATCTTTCTTGTTAACTTCCTGCAAACTGATGAACCGTCGTTCCCTTCTTCCCTACACAGTTCACAGTGCCCTTTGGACTGAACATGTTGTGCTCCCTGCAGCTTGGAATCTTACTTAGAGAGGAGGTATTCTGCTTTTTTGCATTTTCCCTCTCCTTTATTGAGTTTATACCTTTTTTGTGCATGTAACAGGTTTGCAAAGTGAAAAAACCCAAAGTCCAGCCCAAAGGGAGTTCCCATCTCCTACAGAAAACTCTGCTCTGAACCGCTTGAAAACAGCTTGTAGTCCAGCCTTTACTTCCGCTTTCTTGTGATGTCACAAGTAAATACGTGTCACAATGCTCGCCAAGCGGCTACTCCGACACGCCCTCAGAAACAGCGAGCTGCAGCACACAGCTCTCCTCTCCCTTCCAAACACTAGCTACCCTCCAGGCAGTCAGTGGACATAAAGTTGTTCCTGTGATGTAGAGACAGAGCTCAGTTAAAACTTTATGGATACAGATTAATAACTCACCGCTCTGAAACTCTCGCTCCAGTTCGTGTTGCCGAGCCGGTCGGCAACACGTACGGCTGAACCCGAGCCGTTTACCGGCTTCTCGCTGACCCGCCCTACTCTGCTTCTGATTGGCTAGTAGTCCTTAACTAGGAACTGAACATGTGCAGCTCCCAACAAAGATCATTTAGAGACAAGATGTATCACTCCATAGCTAAAATGAAGCCTTCAACACAGGCTGAAAAGAGGAGCTGCAGCTGTATGATGTCGTGAAAACTCCCAAAGAAAGCGAGTAAGTGAACATTTGAGTTTAAATTGTTCCCGTCTAAATAACTGAAATTTGTTTGGGGAAAATTAGACTGGGAACTTTTTTTTATGCTCGTGTGACTATTTTATGTACAAAATGTGGTGAATTCTTGCAAGATGAGGCAAAATGTCTGAATCTGTTCAGTTGCCAAAAAGTCACTCAGAAGAAAATTAAGTGTAGGGGTGAGATAACTAGGATGGTACTTCTCAGCATTGTCTTATACCTTGGGAATGATAAATGCTTAAATAAACATGAAGAACATAAGGTTATCTTGAGCATCATACTCCAAGCAAACCTCATTTACCCATTGTAAAGTAATTGTAGAGAAGTAAATGTTGAGAAAAGAGCACATATCACAGATTATTATTACGTGTTGCAATGTGGTATGAACAGTTCATCGCTGCAGTTTAATGTGTACAGTCGTTAACTCAATTATTTGTCAAGATTTTTCAAAAGATGCATGAGAGGAAAGGGGCTCACAGAGACGTTGCTGTTTTGGTTTTCCTTCTTCATCAAGCATTACTGAATTGTGTTCAAATGTTCTTTCACCAATGTGTTTACAATTATAATGACTTTAATGTTACAGTTAGATATTCTCCCTCAGAGGAAATGTTAGAGCTCCGTCGCAGGAAGCTAAGTGCAGGCGCCACATTTCAGTTGCCGTAACTTCCTCTTGGCAGGTACTTATTTGAGTCAGCCTCTGTATTTACATAACTTTTGGTTGTAAATAATGAAGTTAAGTCACTGTTTACGTTGTCTTGTTTTGAAGGTCATTTTGTTAGCTTGCATGTCTGGACCTGGTCCTTAGAGGAGAACTGTATCAAACAGCATGTGGACAGGAATAATCTGCTGATGAGTCTCAGGAAACCGGGAGTATCTGAGCTGGAGGTGATTGGCGGATTACAGTCAGATGTGTGAGTGTGTGTTTGTAAACATGCATATACTGCATTTACTGTATATTGTACTACAGTATCACGGTTATTTACCCAAACTAAAATGTGGTTATTTTGGCCCAGTGTTGCACAGTAAGCTCAAGTTTTTCCTTAAAACTGTTAGTGTGCACATTCCATTCAATAAAAAAACTTATTTGGTTTGTTTAAAAAGAACTGGAATAACAACACATTTTAGTTTGGGTCCATAACAGTGATACTACTGGGATAAATCAACCCCTTGTCTCGGGTTGGTAAACGTAACCAGGTGTTGATGCTGTATCGACCCAAACTGTTTCTGTTTTGTGTGTTTGGTCTTTTAAGCAGCCAACGACAGAGAAATGAGAAGAAACGAGGGGAGAGGGACAACATAAAAAGTTTTTGGAGATGTTGTGGTTCTTGATCAGCCCCTTAAACCTCCAGGGCCCCAAAACACTCGGGTTCTCCACCAAATGTACCTGTAACTAGTCAAGTTTTTGAGACTTAGTACCTGTAAAGCTAACGGGGGCCAGAAACAAAAACCCCTTGGTGGTCTGGGGTGTCATATAAAGATCCTCATCAACCGTCTTCTCTCCCCTCATGTTTCCTTTCTTGTCTCCTCTGTAGAATTACTCCACAGTAATAATAAAAAACACAACCTCTATCTGAATCCAGTTCAGATTTAAGGTCCTGTGCAATTGGGAAAGTTATTTCAGTAAAACTCTCTGAAGTGGTTGACTCGACTGCTGCTGGCTTTTATTTAAATAAAAACTTGCTAACATGTCAATGAAAACTGGGAAATGAGAGTTGTGTGTGGCCTCAATCTGTCGCTCCAACTTTACTGTCTCCTCTTTGAACATTTCGGCTCCGAAACGACGCGGTGGAAAAGAGACGAGGTGTATCTGGAGCTGGGGTCGGAGGGGTTAATGTTCAGGGGAATGCGGGTGATAAAACATTAGCCGTGCTCTCCGGGAACAAAACTCATCGTTCCAGATGGAACTTAATTTAAGCCGGTGCCAAATTACAGGAGGTGGTTTGTAATAGACAACACATTTCCTGCTGCACAGAACAACAGCCCAGGCCTTTTTATTAAAACTGTTCAAGCACACAGGTTTGTACCCGGCAGGAGAGCAACAACTTCACACCCAGCCGAACTCAAACATCACTCATACATACCAACAATCGGTTCTTACACAGCTTCAGACTCAGCTTTATAGATTTACCTCTAGACCACACTTAAAGGACTTTTATTCAGGGTCATCATTTTACTGAAGGGTTGTACCAGAACAGGTTTACATGGTTTAATTTTCACCCATATCTATGACCTATTTAAGGCCTCAGTATGCTTCAAACAAAGTGTTTGTTGGACCATCTAACTTTGGTGACAACACTTTCCTCACAGGGGTTTTTAAACACTGGACAACTGCAGTGTTCACAGACAACACAGATAAACAACCCACAAATACTACAGCTGTATGAGCCCATACTAAACATTTTGCTGGGATTTAATAGCAATAAACGGATCAAACTGATGCCGAAATAACTACAATATGATGCAGATTTGTTAGACATCTGAATTCATGCTTTGTCAGGTCTGTCAGCAGGACAACAACTTTTTAAATGTTTGTTTCCTAAACAGAGGTCGGATCGATCAGGGCTATGCTATGCTAACTTGTTCACAGTAAAATACGACGACAGCTGGAATAAAGTTACAGACATATTTTCTGAACTCACCAGGTAGTTCAACTTCTCTCTTCATCTTCTCTCCAAGTAATGTCCAATTATGTCTGGTTTTTATATAATTATGAAGTCGTAGCACAGCAGAGCTCTGGGTGCCAACCGACGCTAACAACAACAGTGGAACCGGATGTGCAAGGAAGCTAGCTGCTGGGAAGCGCGAGTGAAGATAAATCAACGTTGTTAATCCCAAAAACTAAAGTAAAAAGCTAATTTAATAAAAGTTAACTGAGCTCCTCCCGCGAGTAAACGGCGTAGTTGTCAGAGCAGAATCCAGACCGACTATGGCTGTTTATTTGTCCAAAAGCTGCAGCGCTGCTCTTTCTTTTACAATTCCCCGTAGTTTAGCAGCTCTCTGTCGGCCAGCTCTGCCTGGTCCTCTCCAAACAACGCTCTGAAGCAGTCGGTGACGTCGGGACAATCTCACCCCTGATAGCCTTCCACAACATAGCGTCATGTGAATTTCTCGCTCAAGTTGAAAAATCGGAACTTAGAACCTGAGAATATCGCAACAAACGCATCTTCCGCATCGCCCGGAGCAAATTCGACCTTTTCGCTATGCTAACATAAAGCTAATTATACCACATCAGACCAGAGCCGCCTCAGGCAACATGATATTTGTTAAGGGAAGGAAAAATCTAAACTAAAAAGGAGTTAGGGAATCTGTTTCACAGACTTTCAAGGAGGAGCAACGTGCTGCTCATGCAAAAACATTTACAGGCGCTGGATCACAAAACAAACTGGAGGTAAAAGTCAGACGCTGTGCTAAGAGCTAATATGCTTTAACAGAGAAGAAACAGGATTTACTCCGAAAGTTGACTTATTTGAAAGAAACCATTTAAGCAGTGACCTTCTTCCTTGCAGCATACCAGAGATTAAAAAGGAAATATGTATTTACATCAGTGGTGGAAAAAGTAATCAATCTTCCTTCTTAAGTAAAACTACAGACTCCCAATTCATCACATATTGACTCATGGTCAGGACCCATCGGCGTCAGTTTGTAAAGCACTAGGGAGCCTGTTAGCGTTACTTTTTAACGCTAAAGGTTGGTGTAGGACAGTGGTAATAATGTTTGGCTTGCGGACAGATTGCTTAGATAGCAGAAAAATAAAAAATGAATAAATTGATAGCGGCTGATGCTGAAATAGATCTGTCATGATGATACAATTACTCACATAATCACTTCCTGATTGTGCCTCCAAAATAAAACAAGAACGTTTTTTGAAGCAATACTTTATGTTGAGTTTGAGAGCTTTTACTTTGAAAAGTTTTGAAAGACATTCGAAAGAGACCCTGGCTTACTTGACGCACCTTTAAAAAAGCCGTCAGTAGATGTGTGATTGGTTTCCCCAGAATTTCCTCCGGGAAATGAAAATTAGTGTCCACAGGTTTATGAACGCGGATTGAATGCCGGGACGCACACGCACTGCGGCATATGCTTTATTGCGAGCATGTAAAAAGTGTCCTCATCAATTTGTTTAACAAGGGAGTCAAGATTTTGGCTAAACATGTTCATGAGTATCCAAGGATTTGAAATAATTTGACTGAAAGAATGTTCTGGCCCGCCACGTAACGGCTTGAAAAACATTTGGCCCAAAGTCAGACTTGTTTGCCGACCTCTGGTGCAGCATATTAAAGAAAACAGTGAGTAAGGAGGTGGTTGGGGTGGACGGAGGGCCAGAAACCAAACCTTCAACCAGGAGGCCGGTGTTTGTTTCCTGTGTGAAAAAAGAAAGTCAATATTGAATGTTTTTTTTAGGTTAAGTAAGTAACGTAACTAACGTTGTTATTTTTAACCCAAACCATGATCCATTCCTAGATTTAACCACATTTCGAAACATTAACAATGTGCTGTTTAAAGATTGTGACCTTTCGCAATGTTAACATATACTTTTATTTTGGAAGTCTAACCGGATGTTGCATATTTATTGTTGCTAACTTGACTGTGGAGCCCTAAAAGTTGAAAAACGGGGTAACCAGGGAGTTAAAAAGTGCCGCCAAGTGGTCTTGACCAAGCGTTCATATATAACGAGTTGGTAGTGAGAATGTGTTGGCTTTTCACTGCTGCTCCACACAGGTGCTGCATGCTTTGGTTTAGAAATAACCTACTTAAGTACAGTAACAAAGTGTTTGTACTTTGTTGCTTCACACATCTGTCAGAAGAGATCCGAGTGGTTTGTGGGGACGCTTTGGGATGTGAAGACGTGTTGAAAGTCCTGCTGGTAAAAAAAAAAAAAATCCTCTTTTTATTTTACATAAATAAATGTAAATAAAATGCTGAGCTTATACAGACCTGATGCCATCCTTGTTGTTTGGATTTATTTTTGGCCTGTTGCAAAGCTACACGTTGGACGCTCGAGGTGATTAGACTGATGCTGTTACCATCTGTGACGGAGCAATTTACAATTCCAGTTGTTGATTTTTTACGTTTTCTTACTCAAAGTCTCAACTGGTGAGAGACCTCAGATGGACAAAATCTCAGCAGTGAATAACCCTCATTCTGTCAGCCAGGTGCCAGCGACTGCTTTTTTTGTTTAACTGTGTATGACATGTTTAAAGTATCAACTCCTTTAACCTAACTCCCTTGTTCATACCAATTGACTTGAGAGGAGAAGAAAATGCAATTTGGCCTCAGTCGCTTGCATTTCTTTTTTCCCTTATTTAGGAGTCTCTATGGAAACAGAGCTTTGTTGACGGGGCGTGTTGACAGGCGGCCTCTGCAGCCAAATACAGAGAAATCCCCACAACGCCTCATGAGAGCAATGCATGCAGGGAAAATCCTGTAAATAATAAAAAAGAAAAGCGAGAGAGGGAATAAGAGCGCTCTGTTGTGTTAAAGTCTCTGTTTAAGACACTTCAGTGTCTTCATGCAGTTTATGTTCTCAGGTGCTTTTTAAATAAAGATTCACGGTTTGATTCTGTGTAGTTTCCAAAAGGAAAACTACAAAAATCAGCTGAGGGAAATGTGCATCTCTCCACCGAACGCAAGATAAACTTTTCCGCAAAGACTTCACCAACCTGACGAGTTTGAAGACTTATTTTACTTCTTTCCTTCCATCCTCCATTTCTTTTTGTTCTTTCTATCCTTCATTCCTTCCTCGCTTCCTTCCTTCTTCTATTTTTCTCATCCTTGTTTCCTTCTGTTTTTAATCATGATCCTCCTGTCCTCTTCACTTTTTCTTTCCTTCCTACTTTATCACCTTTATCCTTCATTTCATCCTTCTTTCCTTCCTCTCTTCCCGTATTTATTCCACACTAATGCTGTCCTTATTTCCCTCCTTGCATCCTTTCCTTCTTCCTCTACTTGTGTCCTTGTTGCTGACACTCATGTAAAGGATGTGAACTCTTCTTCCTCGACCGGATATACTCTTGATGAGTAAAAATGGCTGCTGCCTTTCTGGTCAGTCTGTAATTTGTTGCAGACCTTGAGTTTTGGGTTCTGGGTGCAGGATGTGCCGGTTTCCCTTCGGCAGCAAGTTAAGAGATGACTGAGCAGAAATGGACACCGGGTCACCGCCTCCACCACACAGGAGGTGTTTACCTGCAGCCGAGGCGACGCAGGAGGCCGTCTGGATCAGCAGCTCAGCTCAGGTGGCTGTTTCTCCAGAGCTCTCAGTCCTGCAGCCTCGACGGAAAGAGAAAAACTTCCACTCAGGAAATAATTAGTCTCATTTCCTTCTTTATTGGCGGGCTTTATCTGCCAAGATGGTAATGGAAGTTCTGTGTCAGTTTCTCTCCAAAAATGAATGCCTTGAAGAAAGAAGCTTAGTGAGGATTTACTGATGCACTGTCCTCCTTTTCCCCTCCTCGATAAGTCAGCCAGGAGGTGGACTGGATAAAACGCAGAGAAGAAACACGATTATTGACGAGTGCACTCAGTTTCTATTTTAATATATGAATTAGCTGAGGCTGCAAGAGGCAGAATAACTCTGCTGTCTGACCATTTTCAAAATCTGATCACCATCATCTGCAGGAGGCGAGGGAGGTTCACGTCTGGCCAGTGAGTAAGGTCACAGCAGGCGGCCTACATGGCCAAAACTATGTGGACATCATGTTAATTAATGTGGTGAGGTCAACTGATGTTGGATGGGGTTGCAGTCAAGACTCACATACATGATCACATCTGTAAATGAGCCAGCCAGGCTTCTTTTGAGTCAGCTGCAGTCCTTTGGTACGATGCTGCAACCCGTTCTCATCCCAGGGTCAAGAGCCCTTGGCGTCGCTTTGTCACGCCCTGTGTACCCGTTAGCGTTGTTTTTGAACGTTTAGGGCTCTGCGGTTAAGTTAGCAAGAATAAATATGCCACGTCCTGTTAAAAGTCCTGCGCAAAACATGTGTTGGCTGCAGGTGTTGGAATAATACATTTGTAGGGGAACCTTGTTCGGCCAATACATCATTAAAACAGCCAAATATCAGTGTCGGTATCAGCCTCAAACATCCTGTATCATATAAGTTCTGCCCTTTTTGTCTGACTGGAGGCCAGGAGTCTTGGCGTGGAGGTAAATCTCACAGGTTCTTGTTTCAGTTGGGAAAGTATTTAAAGTAAAAAGGAATGAAACTACAAACGCAGCGCTTTGCAGCGGCGTGTCTTCAATCTACCTGCCGTCCAGCCTCGGACTAATTATTTATCGCTGTTTCTCGTCTCAGCGTGTCGTACCCAGCGCCGGCTCTGTTTGTCTTTGCGGTGTTTGCGTTTGGACTGAAAACCAGCAGCAGCCCCGGTCTGCGTCCTCGCCTGAACCGAACGGAGCGGTCCAACTTCCTGACTGCAGACTGGAAGCTCAGCACATAAAGAACAGGCCTCGTTTCCACCAACAGTCACTCTGTTGATGTTAGTTAGAGGGACATCTCCACCAATCAGCTGGAAGAACAAACCCAAAAGAAACACAAGAGAAAAGGCAGAAAAGGAACAGAAGGAGTAAAATCATTTTGTTCTTCAGTCCACTTTAGGTCATTTACATAATAGTTTGGTGCAAATAAATCCTTAAATGAGCGAGATAGAAGTGAAAATATTCTGCCTCTCTGATGCCCAACTTCCCTCCTGCTGGACGCCTCTCTTGTCTGAGGTCAGCCCGTCCTCACCATAAACACAACCATATGGTCATGTGTGCAGCACGCTATTACATCCCATATTTACGCTTTTGAGGCTGTGAGCTCTAGTGGCCGTACGACGGAAGCACAGGAGGAGTGACGTATTAGAAATTGTGAGAAAGTCTGTGTAAGCAGGTGGACGGGGTGGACGGCTACGTCAAACCCAGGACTTTCACATAGGATGTCTTTTGAGTTCCACGTGAAACCAAGCAAGTGTTGAGCTATTTTAAGTTAAATAGTGTTAGTGATTTTTGTCACGTTTACTTGAACCCAAACCTCAACGTTTTCCTAAACCTAACCAAACGTTGGTAATGTTGTGATACTTAACGTGACTTAAGGTCCGGTCGCCGGTCGCCTGTCGCTGGACTGGTGTGACTCAGAGGAAAGCAAAATCCAAGAAGAGATCTCATAGTTGTTTCTTTAATATCTCCTAGACACAAATACTAAAGTGAGACCAAAGGTTTTTTCTCTTCAAATTCAACCCAGGAGAAAAAAACCTATACGCTGATCAAAACCAGAGATCTCTAAATTATCTTAAATTAGTCTAATTTAAGTCTCCAGAATGGGGGTCAGAGTGGTCAAGATGTGTCTCAGTTTCGTCTTAGGGGTGGAAGATAAAGTTGTTTTTACTTAAGTGAAATGTTGAGGTACTTGAGTTTTTTCTTTTTAGGGGGTTTTACTCCCCTGAATTTCAAATCCTGTATTGTACTTATTGTATTTATTGCTGGTAATCTGTCATCGCCCTTTGAACTGGACTTCAAATCCCGCTCAGGACAAGCACACAGCAAGGCACAGACCATAATGCAATACAGTCAAGCTCTCTTACAACTCCCTAGTTATCATAATGACTTTTTTAGGAGCAATAAGCACGACATGAATGAACTCAAAAAGATCCAATGATGAGATCTCATTTGTTACTTCCATTTCTCCTATTATAATCTCAATCCAATATTCATTTGTCTAAGTCTCAAAAACTCAAAAGAGATGTTCCTGTGGGTAGGTATGAAGACTTGTCTCTGCCTGAACCCGCCGTGTCTTCAAGTCCTGCGGCGAGTTTAGTGCGGACAAAACGTTGCAAAACGTTTCTTTTCAACGGAAACGGTGGTGCCTCAAACACCCTGGTGTGTACGCAAGGGCGCTGCCTTTTTAACACCGCAGTGTTTACAAACTTATCTCTGCTGACTGGATAACACCTGTGACACGCTCACCAAACGGGAGAAAATATACCTCGAAGATCGTTACGGAACGTTGCACAACGTTGCAAAGAAACGTGTCCGAAAACGCTGCGAAATGTTGCAAAACGTTTTGAGATTGAACTCATCCCAGGTTGGTGCTGGCCTCTGATGGTCTAGGAAGCTGTGTTTGGTCCCAGGCCGTGTTCACTGGGAGGCCGCAGAGCTCGCCCGGCTCCCGTTCTGGTGCTCATTCTGGACTCAGTTAGCTAATAGTTTGCTGCACAGCTAACAGAGCTAACTAGCAGCAGTTATGGCCTAACAATTTGCTTCCCCCTGTTGTTTTGGAGTATGATTCGATGGGTGGAGTCTAGTTTTTACCTGTTCTACCTTTACGCTCCAGGGGTCTAATTTATAAAACTGTGCGTAGAATCCTCACTAAAAGTGTACGTGCGCCCAAAAGCCAAAAATGGCGTACGGCAAAAAATATTCAGACTTATAAAACCGTGTCACACTTGTAGGCAAGTTCCTTTTATAAATCACAATCAACTTGAAATGCGGCACATGTGAAGGAGCTCCATATCCGACCCTCCAAACGCCCATAGTTGCCTATAAATGGTCAATGAAACGCCGCTCATTAATATTAATACATCCTGACTGCAGGAAGAAAAAAGGAGGCGAATTCTGACAGAAAAGCTACAAAACAAAATTTAACTCAGTGACACTGACGTTCCTTTTGGTGAAGCTGAAGCTGTTTGGGGGTAAAAAAACGCATTTTCACGCACCCCTTTATAACCGATCTGCAGGAAGGGGCGTCCCTCCCGAGTAGTAGTCACTGGCTGGACGGGGCCACACAGACGCAAGGCGGGATGACCCAGGTACTGATCTGGATTCCCCGAAAAGAGATTAAACCAAATACATTCCGCCTGTGTTTAAACATTTATTTAGGCTACATAAACAGTCCGCTCACTTAACGAGGCTGCCGAAAAGTTAAAAGAAATATGACTTGTTCTAAGTGACAATAAAATAGTGTAATTTTTCCATAACGTGTTTTTACAAGCAGCGCATCACATCCACACGCTGGCGCACAGCGTTTGGCTCAATAAGGCAACGAACATGTGATGACGAATGACTGATGCACTGAAAACGGCATCAATTTAAATGTAATTTGTCCTCCTGTTCACCTTATTTATGAGAATAAATTGCTGCATGCTTATTAAACTGATTAAACTGTACAACATATCTCAGGTGTTCTTTTGCAGAAACAGAATCTCCGTTTGTGTTTCTGATCCTCAAATTATGTTTTTTAATGCACTTTAGGGGAAAATCAATCAAACGGGTGTGTGTTTATTCAGAAAGGCTTTAAGCCTGTAATATTTCGATTTATTTTAAATAGCAGTAGGCCTCTTCATTTCAAACCATTTCATCCTTCTGCCATGTGAGTCGCCGTTTCTCATTTCTCCTCTTTTTTTGCGTACGCATGGTTCAGAGTTTACTTCCAGGACGCACATGTTTTTTTTTATAGATCACAACCTTTGCTTGGGAAGTGGCTTACGCACGTTTCCAGCCCCGTTTTGTACGTACGCACCGTTTATATATGAGACCCCAGGACAGTAAATTTGTCCAAGTCTCAAACTGCACAGACTGAAGGTATTTATTATCAACAGGACAGAGTGGTTTATTGTCCTAAACTCCTCCGATAGTTTCATAATTACATTTTCAGCAGAGTATTCCAGCACTTTCCCCAAGAGCATCAATTTAACAGTCATTATGTTTTGTCTCAGTATGGATTCTTACTCAGGCTGACCGAAGGGACTCGCGGTGTCAGTTATCACCTTGTGAATTTACCTCTTTTTTTATTCTAAAGACAGATGAAGAACCAATCAATCAGCATTAGTTTCATGGGGTTTTTATTAATTTTTCAACACTTGTAGTGTTTGATGCTTTAGTTTGTCTTCACATGGGTCAGTGCTGTTTGCAGAAAGTTTAGCGAAGGTTGTGTCAAGGCCATTTTTATGATAATGGTAATACCAGGCCGTGTGCGGTGTGTAACAGATACGCAAGTGCAGTTAAACACATCCTTGTTGTGACTCTGTGGTAGTAAATTGTTTTAAAATGTCTCAAGGAAGGGCAGTGAAAGCACAAACTGACCGTTTTTGTGAGGGAAGAAGAGGAAGGAAGCTTGTTCAGCGTTTCTCCATATGTCCCTCGGACACCGGAGAAGTGGGAGTCATTATGTGCAGAGAGGAGGGCACCGACGGCTCCAGCAGCCTTAATGTTTAGAAAAACCTGCTGCCAACTGCAGCTCAATCAAGCTTAAAGGATAATTCCAGATTTTTACAACTTGGGTCTTATTAACATTCCTGTCTGTAATAAATGTGTGGCGGCAAGGCTCAGGAGGTGGAGCGTTCAGTTGGCACTTTGCACTCAGTGTCTGTGAATGGGTGAATGTTGGCTCGTGTGTAATAAAACACTTTTACTGATTATTTCAAACATTTCAGGTGCACACACTTTCAGCGTAACCTCCACATAAAGAGGTGCAGATAACCTGGATGATCTGTTGGCTTGTTTCCAACCTCCTACGTAGCTAGCTAGCCATGACAAGCCGCAGAAAAATAAGCTGAAGAGCGATGGTGTGGCTTTGGATTAAACTGTCAGCTAAATGAATGTAATGTTTGCAGAGATGTTTGCAGCTGTACAGGTTCTTGTTGTTTGTCAATTTACAGAAACAACTCTTGAATCAACATTTTCTTTACATTAAAAATGTAAAAAACGCACTTAGCAACATATTGCCATGTTGAAATACAAAACTGAATTTTAACCTTAAAGGGACATTATGTAATGTGTGATTTGGCGCCTCTACTGAGTGTAATTCAGCACTGTGGTAAATACGGACAGCTGTACGTGCATTTCTTATCATTACATAATTTCAATAACAAGCAAGTTTGCTAACAACCAAACACCTAGCACGTGTGACACAAGACGCAGCGATATTATTGACCAGTCCAACAGAAAGAAGGCCAGCTCGCCGTCTGTCCTGCAGACTTTATTTCACGAAGCTCTCGCCAACGTCTGGTAGCCTCTCGCTCGGTCTCTCTCTTTTTCTCTTCTTAGCTTCCTCCGTCAACGTCCTCTTTGGCCTCTTTGCCTCTGCCATTAGCCAACGTTACGTCCATAGAGGCTGCTGAGCCAAAGCCAGGTTTTGTTGCCCGCTCGCCAGGCTCCGGCTCAACAGCGGCAGCATAATATGTTGCTTGAAACTTGGGTGGCGAGCTAGCCAACAAAGATAGGTTTATAACGGCTAAACCTCTGGCTGATTTAGGCAAACATCTTTTTGATGGTCTTGTCTCGGACATTGGGGACCAGACTTTGGGAATATCAATAAATTGCTTTTGCATTGTCTGATTTATTTGTTAACATCCTAACTTTGATTGGATGTAAAACGTATTGCTTCAAATGCAACCAATAACTCTAATTAAAAATGTGTTGTTACCTTTAACGACTGTGTTTGTATGTGGGTGCTTTAATGCGAATGTGGATCTTTCAGATTAATTTGAGAATTACCTATGATCTCGTTCCACATTTCATCGGTCTCGACTGCTCTCAGCCCCTAAAAGTCTTGGTCTTGTCTCGGTCTCGATGAACTCTGGTCTTGGTCTTGACTTGGTCTATTGACTACAACACTACTTTTTACTGACTAGTAATAATGCAAGTAACAGAAAGAAGTCTGTCCTGCAGCCTTTCAGCTCACCCAGTAAAAACCTGATATTTACTCTTGTCCGGTCTCTTGCTCGTCACTCTCTCTTTTTCTTTTTGTCTTACTCCTAATCTTCTTCGGTCTCTTTGCAGCCTCTGCCATGATATCCATACTGACAACATCCAGCTAGCTTCTCCCAAAGAACTCACATTGTACATTATGTACTCCTTGCTTCTTCTTATAGCTTGTTGCTGAAGAGTTTTGTTGGTGCTGCAAAGCGTTACGCTGTTAACTCACCCTACAACGATACAGCAAGCTGTAATCATGATGTAAATGATTGTCCTCTATATAATCTGATCAGGTATAAAAGGGTATTTAAGAGTTTCAGTTTAGTAGTGATCTTGTCTAATTATCTTCAGGTCCTTACTGGACTGGGTTTGACTGTCCCTTTTGAATCAGACGCCAGGTTTGGGTGGATTTCCCACAGTCTGTTTCGGATTGCGTCTTCAGTTTTGGACCCTTGACATGATCTACTTAAAATCTTTTTACCCATTACTGTCCATAGTGTTTAGAAATTGCTTCACATAACAACTAACTTTCTTCCTCCTCAGGAGACGGGGCAGGAAAATCTACAGCAGACTTATTTGTTGATCATCGTCAGTGTATTTTTCATGATCTTATCAGCAAACAGCCGGCCTCTCCCACGAGCACTTGAGAGGAGAATCACCCTGAAAGTGGCGCTCTCTGGTTTTCCTCACGGCCGCTCGGATAGAAAGATGCTTCCACTCCCCGCAGGCCGATGCAGATGTGAAGCTAGGCTGCAGTATTGATTACAGCCTCCATCTGTTGTGCGTTTTCCCCTTTTTCCCTCTTCATTCTATTGTGAATTACTCCCTTTGTTGTGTGTTATTTTTCCCATCCATACTCAGGATATTTCCATGAGTCACTCAAAGTGCTCGGTGCTGCGACGCAGGCCCAAAGTATTTTTACAGACAGAGTCCTTGTTTATGGTTTTCTCATCAATAAATGGCCTATTGTCTCTGGACACCGTGGGATTCAGTGTGGGCCGTGTTTAATTTGAGTTTTAAGCAGGAACACAGCTATAAATATTATTGTGTGGAGACATATGTTCTACAAACGGATATTTTCACAGACTTTTTTGTGGGAAATATACTTTATAAATTCATGACAGCTGCAGTTACTGATCACTTTGTCAATGTTATGATCAGCGTGAGAAAATCGTTAAAGAATCCTGGACAACAGTTGAGAGAAATGTGTGAAAATCTTTAGTCATCAACCCAAAATGCACGACTACACCTCCACCGACGTATCGCTTATGATAGACAATATCATAAATTTAGGCAACAGAGTATGTTTTACTCAAGTACGACTTTTAAGTACTTTTACTAGATATAGTAGTGTACTTTCTACTTCACTACGTTTATCTGACAGCTGCAGTTACTTTGATGATCAAGATTTTAACAAACACATGATCAACAACAGGCCGAATTGCAATAATATATGAACTAGTTCGAAATTAGCTTCACCTCAAACACACTTGGGTCGGTTTAGGAAAAGAGGGGTGTTTGGGTTCAAATAAGTACGGAAGTCAAATACAAAACCTTATTTGACTTAAAACATGTTAACGTAGAATCAGCAGTAAAATGTGATAAACACAGCTGAAAAAGTTTAATGACTTTGCCCCAAAAATTAGGTTTGAAAAGTGTTTTTTCCCCACAGGTTATCCTTCTGCTACACATACGTCACTATGCATGCGTGACCCTGATGTCAGTGGAGCCACACGATTAGCTGAATATGTTTCTCGGCTCTTAAAAAGCAGACGATTGGCTTTTTAGTGGGAGGTACCGCCATCTTTGGCGTTACAGGCTCTCCCTGTCTGTTTAAATGGCGTGCTTGGTCTTAAAGGAGACCTGTTATGCTTTTCCACATTTTATGACTTATCTACAACGTTATAATGTTGGATGTTCATGTTAAACACGGCCAAAGTTTGAGGTTAAAGCATTTATAAGAAATCCCTGTGAGCAGAAACCTCAGATTTCCTCCTGTTCTGAACGCTCTGATTTGAACAGTCCCCGTCTACGGCACACGGAGCCAGACGGAGCCGCTGCTCCATATATGGTCATGTGCTCCCACACTAACGCCATGGCAACGCTCAGTCTGCCTGTTCCGCCCAGCAACAACAACAGCCTGGTAACATGCTTCAGGTCTTGGCCAATCAGAAGACAGTGGGCTCTTAAAGAGACAGGAGCATCTACAGCTTGTTTCAGACAGAGGCTGAAATGAAGGCCTACATGAAGAGTCAATATAAGAATCATACAAAGCTGCCATACAGGAGTCACAGAACTACAATATAGGTCTGCAAAAGCGGTTTAATAGGTTTCCTTTAAAACGTCTGTGGTTTACTTGACTCATCCATCCACCTCTTAACACAGACTTTGCCGCTCTTTATACTAGATCACCTGACTTCTTCGACCACTAGATTTTAACTAGATTGTACTAACCACAGATTTGATAAAATAAGTGGATGTGACATCACCCGTTGGTTTGTGGACTGCTGTTTTGAAGCCTTGAGTCTGGCATTTTGGCCGCCACCATGTTGATTTTTTTCCCAACCAGGCACCGGACATGAGCATATTTGGACGAGACGGTGGCACTAGCAAGCTTGTTTTTTGGTTATTCATGTTAGCTGTGATATTAGCTGGGATGCTAATTTCAGCTAGCGAAAGAACAGGCCTAAAACTGAACCTACTTACAGGAAAAAATGAATAGCCGACTCCTGATAAGCTTTTTCAGCAGCACTGGTTAAATGCACACAGAGCAGCGCATACCAATCGCCTCTATCCTGACTGACAGCTCACCGACAGCTTGTAGCCCCGCCCTAAAGCCTCGCCTGCTTTCTGGTCTATGTTCCTCTAAGTCCAAGAGAAACACCTCGTGTGACATCAATAAGGAATATAGATTTACAAGGATCTGATGAATAAAGGTGCAATACTGTAAAATTTATAGATGCATACCTGTTAAATATACATTTGCTGAATACGTTGTACTTCTACCAATATTATATATCACCACACAGATTAATGTTGGGTTACGTGGTCTTTTTGGATTACAGAACAGATTTCCCTCAGCTTGTGTTCATGTGAAAAAAGATTTGACATTAATCTTAATCTAAGACAGACACTTTTATTTTGAAAGTTCAGTCGGTGGCTCTCGACTGTTTATCTTCTGGTGTCAGACGATAAACAGCAGAATCTGTCAGATCGCACGCTCTGACCACATATTAGACCGTCGCTGCTCCCACGACACTGGATCAGAGTCTGGGTGTCAGATGATGGTCCTGGGTGGAGAGTTGGGGGGTTTTTCGTGGTGGTTGGAGGGAGGATCTGTCGGGGATCGAGGGGCCTCGGAGCTCTGCCAGCTGATGAAAAAAAAAACCCATCTGCTTTAAGTTTTAGCGAGCATTTTCTCATAATTACATTGTCTCGCCATGTGGAGCTGGAGGGTTGGGAGGGAGGGGGGTGATTGAGGAAGATGGGTGGGCATCTTTGCAGAGCCTGATACCAAATTGGCATTAAAGGCTGCATGAAACGGGGGATTGTCCGGCTAAAGTGCAGGATTTGGTTCCTCATCTATAAAAGTCAGTTACAGAGGACCTTTGGCAGTTCCTCTAAAGGTTTCAGGCAATCCAAAGCCACTTTTCCTTTTTCTTTTTCAACAGAGACATGCTAAAAATAAAAAAAGGGCCCTTTTTAAAGAGTGTGGCTTTTAATGGCAGCATGTAAAAATCTGCTATGTGTTAACAGCTTCACTGAGGCAAACCAAAAGACATGCCTTAGCGGCCTCAAAACAAATTGGGATGGCAAATGACGAAGCAGGAGGCTTTGGGTGGAGGAGGAGGCTCTCTTTCTTTCTTTCTTGATGTTTGATCAGGAGGGTGAAGGCAGCGGTGACGCCATGAGACGTACGCACAGACAATGCATCCTATCCCAAAGACTGAAAAGACTCTCGCTTTGAAGATAAAAGACAAACCTTTACAAAGCTCCAGTGTACACACATATAAAAGAGTAAAAGTTGTCTTAACAAAACAGTTTAGTTGTCACTGGGTTCCTGTACGCTCACAGTAACCGTTTCTCCTAAAAGATTTTACAGTGATGGAGGGTTTAATCAGTTTGTAACCTCGGCTGATGTTTTCTAACTCCATGATATTTTGGTAAAGATGAATCCCAGTAACTTTGATTATCTTCTGCCTTTTTTCACCATTAAGGCCTGGATATACTTGCTTGCGAGTTCTTTCCAGGCATTAACATCTTATGGGACTGTGATAAATGTCGGGAACACTGTGAGTCTACGTTAGTATGCTAACGTTAGCATTCAACACAAAGCACATGTTCAGGTGAATATGGGATAAAGCTAAAGCCTGAGTTCATGTTAGCATCAGTACCAAGCGTATTAAGTATGCTAACAGGCTAAGCTGAGTATATTTATATGCTAAATGGTACCAAGCTCGCTACTTTGCCACCTTTGCTAACTTTGCATGCTAACATGCTAACTGTTACATGCTTACATTAGTATGTTATCATTATCAAAACCGTACTTGAGTAAATGCACTCAGTTACTTTCCACCACTGTAAAAAATTCAACATGGACGCCACGCGGACCTAATGAAGGCTCTGCCAAACAAAGCTAAGTCCTGCAGGACGGAGGATGGATGCAGGAGGCGGGTGAAGAAGATTCGGGCAGACAGGCAGGAAAACGGCGTCGCCAGGCTCTGAGACAATCAGGAAAGGTGAGGCACATAAATCCGGATCAAAGCGCAACCATCTGGCACTTTAACAGGCATGCTGACATGTTTGGCAGCGTGGAGGTCCCTCCAATTACACCCGCACTCATTTTCCCCACCGGGTCTAATAGTTAAATGTGGACCGGTTGAGCTTAATGCTGCAGTTTAGGTCAGATGGTGAACTCATACGGAGCTGTCTGAGGAAATATATCACAAGATAAATCTGATTTGCCCAGCAGACAAGTCAATCAAGAGAGCGGAGCCCTGAGAGCTTCTCTAACTACAGTCCAACGTGCTGTTTTCAGTGTTTAATACGACTCTGTGAAACAACCACCGGGACAGACACAGTCATAAATCCAATTCATTCGAATGGAGTGAAGAATTTGCCAGAGAGTTCCCTCACTATTAAACAACAGGGGGGAAAACAATGACCTTTGTTTACGTTGGTATTTACCTGACAAGGACCCAGAGGGTCAGTTAGGGATGTCATCAGAAGCAAGTCAATACTTAAATTCTGAAAACATGTCGGTACAACCCGTTTTCACTCCCCAACTCGTCACATATCTTCGCATGGTCAAGACAAATCGGTGTGAGTTTGTAAGGCACTGGGGATCCTTATAGCTTTTGACGGTAAAGGCAGGTATATGATATTTAAAAGAACAGACTAAGTAAGGAGGTGGTTGGGGTGGGTGGAGGGACAGAACTCAGACCTTGAACCAGGAGAGTGGTGTTCGTGTCCCGTGTGAAACAAACAGTCAACATTAAATATTTAAAATATATTAAAATATAATAAAATTTACGTAAATTGCGCAAGTTATGCAAGTGACGTTAGTTAACTTGTGTGTTAACAGATATACGTAGTTATTTTAACTCAAACCATGATCTCTTCCTAACCTTAACCAAGTAGTTTTGTTGCCTAAACCTAAACAAATCACAACGTGTAACAACCGCGCCGTTTTGAAATGCTAGAGTTTAATTTTAAAAGTGCCTCGGCTCGTCCAATAGAAAAGAGTTTGGAAACCAGGTGAAGTTAGTTTCACAGCTGTTTCTATTTCTCCCAGTTCTGGATCTGTTGGAGAGCTGATTCAGGCAGACGTTGACGATGCAGTTTGCAATTTCCCTTATTGTTTAAATCCCAATGATGACAGTTATGATAATGACATTTCCATCAGCCTCAGCTGTTTTTACTGCTAAGTAGTTAATGTTAGCATGATAACACGCTAAACTAACGATGGTGAACACGGTGAACATTATACCTGCTGAACATCAGTATGTTAGCATCGTCGTTGTGAGAATGATTTAGCTCAAGGCGAAGGGAAGGACAGCCTCACAGTGAGGCTGCAGATTCATGCAGAAATTCATAATCTTGCAGAGTGGCGCTCAAAAAACAAACTACTGTTCAACGTCAGCAAAACCAAGGAGCACACCTGTCTACATCAGTGGAGCTGAGGTGGAGCAGGTGAACAGTTTCAGGTTCCTGGGAATCAGCATCACAGAGAACCTGACATGGTCGTCTCACATCTCCACGCTGGTGAACAAAGCTCAGAAACGATTTCTTGAGGAAGCTTCAGAAGGCAAAATTCCCGCTGCAAGTTCTTGTCAGCTTTTACAGAGGAGCAATTCAAAGCTTTCACGTGACGAGGAAAACGCTCTCTTGGAGGGCAAAAAAGACGCTGCCCGCCAACCAGGAAGCAAGTGACACACTTTGAGTTTGTTACTTTTGCGTTGCCAAAATGCTGGATGGTTGTTGTGCTTTGACTGCTTTTGCGGCGTCTCTATGGGGGAGTCGCGGTGTGAGCTGCTATGTTGCCCTCCAGGTCACCGCGCAAGTCACGTGACTGAAAACCATGAATAGAAAGCATCCTGACTGGAAACATCACTAACGTGGGATGTGCAGGACCGGAGGGCTCTGCAGCGGGGGGATTAAAACTGCTTCATCGGTACCCATCTCCCGAGCATCAGTGATATCGGTGAGTCGAGGTGCCTGCAGAGCCCAAAGGATACTAAAGGACAGCACCCACCCAGCCACAGCCTGTTCACCCTGCTTTTATAACTGATTCTTTATTAATGTAAATTGTCTGCTATGTGGCAGAATGGAGTTACAAACTCAATTTCTCTCTATAACCTCTTATTGTGACATTAAATCTACCTTTCAGATCTACCATTAAGATTTAAGTTTAGTTTCTTGACATCTTAGATGTGAATCTAAAGTGTGTTTTACTTGTTTGATTTTATTCCTGTGTCATCTTTTTAAATGTTAACGTCATGGCACAGCTGCATAAATGGTTCATGTCCGTGAGACCACACTGGATCATCAGACGGAGCTGCTCAGGAGGTGTTTCTGTGTTCTCTGCAGGGAGCTCGGGGTTATTTTACCCCCATGACGGCCTGATTGGTTCAAACCCTGAGGTCTGCTCTGTTGTGGTGGGCGCCTCTTCAAAGCTCTCGGAGGAATGCCCATTACCTTGCGGTTGCGTGTCTCTCTCTCAGAGCTGCTCGACTCCTGCAGAGCTGCTGCAGCCAGGTATCCCATCAGCCACCACATGGCTGCTGTCAGGGTTCTCTGGTGGGAAAATGCAGCGATTGTGTTTTTGCTGTGGATTACAGAGAACACTTTTCCTGTGTGGGTCTCTGTAGCTGCAGGGTTTCCTCTGCGACTGACGCAGAATGTTTTATTTTAGTGTTTCTGTGAGTGAGTATCACTGCGGGCCACGCATCTATTTTTAATGTGCTCCGGTCTAAATATACAGCTGCCATTTCTTTCACTCTTTCCTCTTGGCTCAAACAATGCGTAAGAGATGTAAAAACATAAAAGCTCTGTTTGGTTTGTGGCCTCTGGAGCGCCGCGCGGCGTGCATCGTGTTATTTCCGGAGCTGGAACGAGCACAAGTGGATATTTTGGATGTGTCATGCAGCGCGGGCCGCCGCCGCCGCCGCCCACGCCTTCAGCAGAGATGCAGGCAACGTCTCGTTTGATGTTGACAGCAGCGGTGATGATGCAACCGTCGGTGCAGAAGGGTGTGTTCCCTCTCAGGCCCACCAGCTGACGCATTTCGCCGGGTAACTCCTTCCAAATTCCCAGAGCTCCCAGTCTGCCGGGCTGGACGGCTGCCATGACTGTGTGGGTCCCAACTCCTTCTTCTGTGGTCAACAGGATTACAAACCACAGAATCATACAGTCTCATGTGTACAGACGCAGGGATCCACATTTTCATTTTAAAGTGTGGGAGAAATCAGATGCAAAACATTTAGAGACAAAGACAACAAAAAACACACATTAGAGGACATAAATAAGTCAACTACAGAAGCCCATTTCCACCAGGAGAAGTAAAGTAAATAGACCAAATAATTACAAATACTCATGGCAGTTCATAATTCTGACTTTAAAACCTTACAAGGTAGTTTATTTGCCACTAACAAAATGCTACACACAGAACTTAAAAGACTATGTTTATAAATATCATATAAACTATGGTAAAATTTAAATGAAATAAAATACAAACAGTTATTAATTAACTTATAAACAGACACGTGTACACCCAGAACATTCTGCATGGACAGGAGAACAAGTGGAAGTATGGAAGCCCATTTTAGTAATGGTTGTACATTTTACTTATTAAGCTCCGGGGCTGCAAAAAGAAGCCACCAGGAAGAACCAAAATCTGCAATTGGCTAGTTTGGCTGATTGGCTAGTAGTCCTTACCGAGGTACTGCACATGTGCAACTCCCAGCAAAGATCTAACAGAAGTGAGATGCTTCACTCTGCAGCTAAAACGGAGCCTTCAACACACAGGGTGAGGAGAGGAGCTGCAGCATGTAAAACTGTTCTGGTACGACCCCTAATTATAATTATGAACCTGGAAATTTGCATAAAATCTTTTCTGCGATAAACTTTACTGTTGCTGCTCTAGAAACAACATTTAGTCATGTTTAAAATATTCCATCAATCAATCTGTGAATTGATGTCCGTTCCTGACCCACATCCAACTTTGTGTTCCCAGGTAAAATGTGGCTATTTCCATCACAGGTTAACGTCTCAAATCTCATAACTTTGACTTTGTATCCCATAATTTGGTCACGAAGTCATGATTTTAAGCTGTTTTCTATTCGTTTTTATTTATTAAGACACAATATTATTTAGACTTATTGTCTCCTAGTTTCTTAATAAGTCAAACTTTGTTTTCCTTTATAGGACAGGTTGCAGTGTAAATATAGGCAGCTAATACGGGGAGAGAGAGGGGCTGTAGGACTGGACCCCTTACTATCTCTTCATTTTGATTTTGCATTTTGAGTCATGCATGACTTTCATCTCTTCTCTTCTCTTCCTGGCACGACTGAGCTTCCATAGTCAAACCTCTGAAGTCAGTGTGCAGCATCTAATATGATCTAACTACACAGGAACGGCCTTTAAACTGTGAATAATTGATGTTTGTGATGATGAATTTCCATGCAATGAGAAGACATTTTTTGACACGGAGCAGCTCTGTGGTTTTGCATGTAATTCCATCCTGCGGGTTGTCATGTCATCATAGCTGTATTCTTAAGTGCTAAGTAGACAAAACATTTTAAGTCAAATGACTTTCCTTGTGGCCGTAAAAGACAAGCGGAGACGCTGCCACGCCTCTTCTGAAAAACTAAATCCGGCACAAATTTTGCTTTGGGGCAGAAACAGCTCGTAAAAAACAGGAAAAAACACCAACAACATGCACAACAAAGCTGAAAGCTCGTTTGATTTGCAGTTAAAGTGTTTTTCCTTCTAAGTGTAAAGTCGTGTGGCTCCTACAGGCTGAAATGTTAATTACACTCAACAACAGGAAGGTCGGTCGGCTCAAATAAACACTGATCAACACGTGAGGTCATTCTTTTAGCGGTTTTGACCTCCTTTTTGTTCTAAGGAAATACAAACTGATTCCCTCAGGACTGCATTCACATGCACAGGTTTGTTTTGGAGTAAGAGGTGATACCCAAACGTGACTCTGTGCACTTTAAAAGGCACGCTTCCCCAGACATTATTATTATTTTAACAAATTAATACACAAACTGTACAGTGTTTGCATAATGTAGAAAAGATGGCGTCAGTTTTTCATGCATTGGGAATCCATTTTAGAGTCATAGTTGTGGTGTCTAAACTACTAGTTTTATTTTGAAAGTCTAACCAGATGTTGCATATTTATTGTTGCTACCTTGACCGCGGAGCCCTACATGTGGAAAAAACTATGCTAAATGGTATCCAGGGGGTTACAAGTGACACCAAGGGGTCTTGACCAAGCGTCTATACGTGCTGAGTTGGGAGTGAGAACGTATTGGGGCAACATATTTTACTTCTGATGATCTTAACGGGCGTTCAGACCAAAATCACACCTGCGTTAAAACAACGTTAGGGTCTGAGTTGCAGGCGAGACATGAAATTCTGTTCAGACAGTTAATTTTGACAAAAACATCTGCAAATATGAAGGTTTATTAGACACCAAAACAGTGCACAGAGGATCATGATCTCACAGCAACCATTGTTTGTCACGATGCTTGTGAGGTCCAACCTACCAGGATCGTGCATCTGCATGTAGGTGACTGCTCACTGCAGCATGTTGCTGGATGACATCACTTCGACTTGCGGCAAAAGTTGAACCTGGTTCCACTGTTTTGTCTTAGAGACGGGTCCAACTCTTCATTAAAATATCCTGTAAAATGTCTGGTGTTCAGAGCTTTAACTGGGGTCTGATTTGAAACTGCTGCAACAAATCTAGCAGGGCAGAAACTTGATAAACTTGTGTAAAATTATGTAAAATATAAACTTGTGACTAATTGGAAAGATGACATCTATGATAGAAACAAAGGTTAAAGTCACTTAATAACAAAGCAAATGTCTGTCAGAGCTGATTGTCTGGCTCTTGATTTTATGCACCTGCTATACAGACCCTTCGCTAAGCCACTCCCCTAATACGCAACTGGCCAATAACAGTGCAGTATAGGACTTGAAAGGAGAAGTACGATTTATTCTCTTTCCAAATCCTAAAACAAATCCAGAAAAACGTGGGCTGTTTATTGTTCCTAATGTGATGTTAGTTAGCTAACGCTGGCTAACTCCTTAACCTCTTGGTAACGTAATCGTTTTTCGCTGTTCTAGCTGTTTTCCGTCCAAACACAGCGGTCCTTTGTGTCAACAGAGACGGTCTGGCGGGCCGCCGTCTTGGTGAGGTCGGCTAAGCTGATAAGTTTCCTTTCTGTCATCAGATTGAAGGAGAGAAGAAGAGTTTGCTTTGGCGGAGGCGGTCTTTATCGGCCTCTGCTGGCGACCCGTAGGAGCTCCACAGACAAGCAGGATATCAATCGATTCGTGAGCCCACTTACAGCCTGTTACAGGATGTTCTGTTCTCAAGCTGTGGCCTGTAAAGCATTGGAGTGCTTTTGTTTTTATCAATATTTCAATGTTTTGGAAGCTTTATGTTATTTGGATCGTGGTTGTGTGGAGAGAAATAATGTTTTGAAGATAACTCCCAAAAAAAGTGAACATATAAACAGTAAATATGGCCAAAACATGGACATTCGCCTGGTGTATTTTTGAAAGATTGTGTAATAACTAGTGCTGGGCAACAATTAAAATTAATCGCATGATTTTCTTTTTGTTTGATTGTTACGTGCAAAATTGAATAATGAATTCTAAAGTAGTGAATTGCACACTTTTAATTTAAATGTACTGCTATATACACAAAAGTGCAATAACACTTTAAACAAATAAGGTGCTTTTTACCAGCAGTATTCCCTTTACACAGTAGCAATAAAATCTCCCTGTCTGTTCACCTGAGAGAACCTGCAGAAGCCTCTCCGCTGCTTGTTTGACTGGATGTGTATTCAGAGTCAGTGAGCAACACACTTTCAAAATAATAATAACAAAAACTGCGTTAACATGCAATAAAAGAATTGTCCCAGCTCTAGTAATCACTGTTGTATAGCTGTTTCTTTTCATCAAATTTACAGTTACAGGTGTATTAGAAGGTATTCAGGTGCATTATAATCTACCTTATGATGGTTTTGATAGTTTATTGCATTAAAATATAGCTTTTTTACCAGGCGAGGATGAAAATATCATATTTTTTCTGTATTTCATCTCCATGTAGTCTGTAATGGTAAAATAAATATGTTATTGTACAATAGATTTATATTCCTTAGCTGCTGACCTTTCAAAGGAGACCAGAATTTTGCATCTAGGCCAAATGGTTGAGGAGACATTACTGATTTATTTGGGGTTTGTTATTTTGCCAGGGTCCATGTGGTTAATATCGTTGTCCTTTTTCTGAATAGTGAGGAAATACGGTGGTTCACTCTGGACTCTGTGATCTGTAGGCTTTAGCTTCTGTACTTATTTACTTTTCACATCAGTTTGAGAGCTGGAATAAAAACATTCAAATGCACAAAGCAACTGCAAAACTGTGCAAAGCTTCTTTTTTCCAACAATTAGACAATATTTCTCCACGGAGTGCAGTAATAACCAGTTCATTGTTCAGTTAATTCTGTCGTTATGTCAGTGGTATCCCACGTGTTTAAAATCGGCCACATTCTGAAAAGCCTCTCGTGTGCAGCAGGCATGAGCAGCTTAAACAGCTGAAGCCACCAATTAGAAAGGGTGTCCACACACTTCTGGCCATATGTTATCTTGGTACATTCACATAAAGGTAGTGGAAGTTAAAAATCGGCCTGCCATCCGTGCAGCCTCCTCTCGTGAAGGTTATCTAAGCAGTGGAATAATAGAATGTGTAATTTAAGGATACGTCCTAATCCTTCGCCCTGTGTCTGTGCCAGGGGAGCATTTAAATCCCTTTCCTGGTATCAGAGCCCCTGATTGATCCGCGGATCATCATTCATCATTCAGCTGCTTTCTGTGTCCATATTCCAGCCCTGGCTCCGAGCCAGAAGGGGGTTTAGGCTTCGTTCTGTTTTAAAATATTCCAGACTCCGAAAGACTCATACCTTCCAAGCGTAAATATCATGGGAAACATTTCAGCTTTTCCAAAAGACCTCCACATCTGCTTGATGTCCGACTTCACAAATTGACCAAACGCAGAAGCAGCATTGGAGGAACAAATGATTCCACTGCAAAGCATTCAGCACAGGAATACTTTCAAATGTCTCTTTGTCCTATTTGAGATGTTGAATGTTCAAATCTATAGGGGAGAGCGGGGCGAGTTGAGCCAGTTTTTACCTGAGGTGTCTTCAAAGTGAGGACATGACAGTAAGGTCTCCAACTAAAACATGTATTTTAGGATGTGGTGCATCTCTGGGAATAATCAATTCAAAATAAACTTTTTTTCTAAATATGGCTTTCCAAAAAAAAGTGGACTCTTGGCTCAACTTGGCCCGTATGAGGTGTAAGTTGAGCCACATGGGGGTCGGGGACAACAATGTCATTTTGTTGTGCAAACTCAAACGGCAGGTCCCAACATTCAATCGCACTTAGATAGTGAAACACTGCAGCTGTGTCTCCTGGTTGTTTCATATCATATCGCTTTAAAGTCATCCCGTTTACCGTCATGTCCCGTGCCACCCGATGAATTGACTCCACATTGTGTTCCTCTCCCATAACTCTGTCCAAACCAGGAGTTGAAGCCTGTCTGTCTTCCATTTATAGAAGCGTGACATGATGCATATTTCACATCATTTCGGTGATACAAAGTGAAATTACAGTCGAATATCTTGCTCAACTTCCTCCAGGTCTTTGGCTCAAATTACCCATCCTGCCATTTTAATAAACTTGTGTCATCCAGCTGTTTAAGGGTAACGTCATGCTAACAGTTTTTAGCCACATACTGTAACTTCCGAAAGCTCTAACACATGCGCAAGATTTTCTCAAACCTGTCTGGTTTGATAGGCTACACTAATTTATGCTAGTTAACTAGCGCTGGGCTAAAGTAGTTAAAAATGGCGGATCTGTTCAAGACACCGCAATGTTTTAAATATTGACATTTTACTCTGACCAATCAGCAGTCTGCAGTGTTTCATGTCACCTTTTGGTAACGCCTCAGCTCGCTTGGAACCTCGAGGGAGTTGATACCGAGAAAACCTACCATGTACCAGATTTGCTCAGTGGGAAACGGACTTTTACTGATTCTCTGGCGTCTCCAGATAGTTTGTGGTTTTGTCTGAAATATCTCAAGCTTCCGCCTCATTCCTCCAAAAGTTTAACGCAGAACCATAGAGAACCATTATAAACTCAGGTACTAGGAAACATGCTGTCCTAAAGTGTTCCTGACAACACCCGACTTCCAACTTTATTTCTACCAATAAAGAAGCTCTTCAAAAGTCATTGGTCTGCAGGTGCAACGGTAGAGAAGAGATAAGAGAAGTATATATACATGCAGGGCTGGAAATGAACACCCGCCAAGCGCCAGATGCCGGACACATTGGCGGGTAAACGTATTCGGTAAAATATCATATATATAACTTTTTGACGGTTAGCTAACAGCCGATCAGCGTTGTATTTTGTTGTGTGTCGCACTTAAATTGGTCGCCGCTGTACCAAGGGATCTAAAATCGTGTAACACACAGATTAGGGGCGTTCGTTGGTTGTTTTTTATGTTCATTTCAGGTTTCTTGTGTTTGATTGGCGTAGATATGTAAGGGGGCGGGCGTTAGCGGATTGGAGATGGGAGCCGTCAAGACGTGCTTGGAGTACCTGGAGTGTTTTTAGCATTTAGCTGACTAGCTACCACCGTAACGTGCATACCTGTCAACCCTCCCGTATTTTACCGTTCTCTCCCGGTGTCCTCCTGTTAAAATATGTCCCCGTAAATCTCCCGTTTATGTATACCCGCTGTTAGCTACGTTCCCCTCTGTTAAAGCCAGTGGCGGCATGTAGGACTGCTCTGTCATAAATAAACCAACCAGAAGAAGAAAAGCAGCGCGACGGGTTCAGGGCGGACGATGCGTTGCTAAACAGAGTATTTCGCATGCATTTGCCCCGAAAATAGATACGCGCGAACCAGAAAAATGACTTACAATATGTCAGTGAAAACTGCAACCTACATTTTTTAATTTAGCTGACGCTTTTATCCAAAGCGACTTACAATTGCTATGCATGTCAGAGGTCGCACGCCTCTGGAGCAACTAGGGGTTAAGTGTCTTGCTCAGGGACACAATGGTAGATGTCTCACAGTGGGAATCGAACCCAGGTCTCCCACACCAAAGGCAAGCATCTTATCTATGCTCCATCACCCTCCCATTTTTGTGTAGGAATGGTTGTGATTTTTTAGTTGGTACTTTAAAAAATTAAATTACAATTTAACAAAAATTTAAATCACAGACCAATGGTTTTTCTTGTGCAAAGATTTAATAAATGAAAACAACCTATAAAAAACTAATGAGGAGGTTTAAGTTGAATGATAAAGCATGATTAAGAGTGAGCAGTGATGAGATTTAAGGTGAATGATTAATAAGTATCTTGTAAGTTTATAAAACAATTTACTTTTCTGTCTTAAATACATTTAATAACAATAAGTGAATTTTGCTTCAAATTTCAATCTGGTATCTTCTTTAAGTTTGTATTCGACAGAATACCTTATTATCTCAATTAAAAGTACTGAAACAAATGTTTATGTGACATAAAAAGGCAAGTTATTATTTTGGCCGGTAGATTTTTTTCATCAGTCCCATTGGCAGGTGAGCCAAAAAGTTAATTTCTTCCCCTGTATACATGCAGTAAATACTGTGTCTCTGTGTGTTGTGGATTTGGTTTAACAGATCAGCTGCTTTAAACGTTGATATCTGACCAGCTGACTGAACATCAACCCGTCTCTTTCGTTCTGTACCATCAGCTGTAATGCTGATTATGGGACAGCTTATTATCTCTGTCTGAGGTCCTTCCTGCTGATATGAACACACGTAACAAACCTCATTAAAATGACATTGTTCTGTTTGGATGAGGATGTTTTCCTACGTCAGAATGACTCGTCAGGTCTGAGCAGAGACGAGTGCAGAACAACCGGAGCTCATTATAAAATAACAATGCTTTAAAATACTCAGTGTGGATCCTCAGCGTACCTGAACACATCTTGCATCTAAAAGCAGTGTGTGTCCATCCATTTGAGAAACTAACCCCTAAAAAAAAAAATCTTTAATCCTGCCCCCATCCCCAGGAAAATAACATACCCAAAATGAATCAGGTATAACCCCTTGACCATTAGCTCTATATGCATATTTCTGGTCTCCTTTGGTAGGTCAGAAGCAGGTGACTCCAAGATTTTACGATGCTGCGATTGCAACTATTTATTGTGTTTTCCCATGATACATGAAGATGGAAGATAAAAAGGCACGTGCATAATAAATATAGTATTTAAGAAACAGAAATCCTTGAGGACAAGTGGCTTGAAATAGTGGAAATTAGCAACTGAATACATATTTTAAATAATATGCGTGTAAAGCTCTATGAGATAACTGTGAATTAGCACTTTATAAATAAAATTGAATTGAATTAAATACAGACAATAATAAGACCAAAAAAACAGAAAAATGACAAAAAACACATGATTCTGTAAAGAAATCGCCTCTAGAGCAACGAGGGGTTAAGTGTCTTGCTCAGGGACACATTGGTGGACGTGTCACAGTGGGGAGTTGAACCCCGGTCATCTTATCCACTGCACCATCACCACCTTTTTATCCTGTTAGAATTGAGCCCTGAATTACACACATGATGTTGGTCAAAAGTAAAATAAAATTTGCAAGTCAAGAAAGTCGCAGTTTGTCGTTTTGTGTCGTTCTATGAGCTACTTCTCTCGTCTCGCACAATATACGTTGGCTACATGTTAGCGCAGCAATGCTAAGCTAACGTTCATTGCTTTCTTGCTACTAGCTAGATAACTTAGCTATGTTCCATGCAGATATATTTCTCACCTGATGTGTTTAATCCAACGACTCCTGGTCGTTTTATCAAATCATCCTCTCATGTAAGTTTTTTGACGTTAGCTTCAGTAACTTCATCCATCCATCCATCCATCCATCGTCAACTTATCCTGCATACAGGGTCGGACATTGGGCGAAAGGCAGAGTACACCCTGGACAGGTCGCCAGCCCGCCGACTTGTACTTTTGACCAATCACCGCAACTTTTCCGCAGATCTGACCTATCATCTCTGTTTCCTGCGAAACGCTGTCCCACCTCCTTCCTTGTTTAGAAAACTCAGCAGACGTGTGTGATACCAACGTCTCACATTTACCTACAACTATGACAAGAAAGCGCCGTTGAGATCAGGATCCAGATCTTCTTTACCAAAGCAGGGAAACTGTTCTGCAGAACGTGCAGTGTTGTGGTCCAACATGAACGAAATGGTTTACTGACAAACACTTTGAGAGAGAATGTTAGAAACACAGGACGTCAGACGAGACGCTGAGACACAGGCTGCTGCATCCCGGTCAGCTGCAGGAAAGAATCGAGGTCAGCTGGTTTAAATATGCAGTTAGAGGAAACGCTAATGTAGTTTATCACAGAGTGACAGGAGCAGGAATAACTATTTAAACATTTTGAGAAAGCACCAATTATAATTATTCAACTATATTTCTAAAGTTTAAAAAAATCCCATCTACATTTGCAGTTTTCACTTATTCCACAATTTCATTGCAATTTTTGTGGAAAAGCTGCCACAAAATCAGGTATTTTAGGCCGCAACAATCACAAAAAGGCCACAAAATCCTGGAGGGACTGAGAAGCTGAGCAATATGAACCCACTGTAAGTAAACCTATTTATGTTAAACATTTTTATCCTCATGTAGAATAAAATCTAAATTTCAAAGGCAAAATCATCAGAACCAAGATCCTGCAGAAAATAATGAACGTCTTCCCCTTATCCTCTGGAAAGGAACTAAAATACAACATTTATAATACTATTAATAAAGATAAACCAAGGTGGGCTCCATGTTTTATTTACAGGTTGACGGGGAGTTTGTCTTCAGAACTCTGCTTATGTCCATGTTACAAACAGAAAATCTCCCAAATACATTGAAATATTAAGAAATGCAATAAATACTGATGAATATTCCTGTGACCGAAGAAGAGCTTAGTGCCATACAGGCAGATAACGATCCCACAGCGGCATGTAAGATATTAAAACATTCATCTCAGTGAGGGGAACAGATCAGAAGCTTGTTTTTCAGGACAGTTTATCAAATTAAGTTGATTTTAAGGGGCGTTTTTTCTTAATTTACACATTCATTTGGTCGGGATTTTGTTCCCTCCTCACTTCCCTCAACTTATTCCCTTATTTTTATCTTCCTTCTTTATTAATATTTATTACTGTTTCAGTGTTTTTCTTCCTTCCTTGTTTCTTTCTTCCTCTCAAGAGATTTACTTATCTGTGAAAGACAATAAAGTCTTGTTATAAATAAATTTCTTGTTTCTCTCCCCTTTACCTTTACTTTTAAAACTCCTACTGAAGTATTTTCCCTCCGTGCTGTTACTACCTTTCCTTTAACATAAATGAGCTCTTCTGTCTCCACAGCCCTGCACCAAACACAACAATGTTTGTTTTTATTAGGCGTGCTAATAAAGCTTTAGTGATTCAGAGAGTGGTGAAACGCCACCTCCTCCTCTGAGGGCGGACGCTGTTTTTGGACGTCGAACCGCCTCGATTGTCCTTCGGAGATCAGACGTCTGCCTGAGACAAAGTGTGCGTGGTGCGTTTAGGTAGCAGCGAACAGGACGGGGAGGAGGCGGCTGTGGTCGGGGGAATTCACCCTGACACATCTGATGATGAAGTGTAAACTCTTCATAATCAATATTTTCTTTGGGCCTGTTAATGTGGTGATTCTCTGAGTCTATTTGTGTCAAAACACGGACCTGTTTTTAGACGTATTATTTTCAGTCTGTGCTCTCTGGGAGTTTCCACACAATCCCTCAGTGTCACTGGAAGCACCGCCGGCCAAAAACACGATGCAGTGAAGCCGCCGCTGCACAGAACTCACATTATACAGCGAGTGTGCACGACTGTTTAATGTTTCTGCACACATGAATTATATGGAAGCTTCTTTCTGCCAAGAAAAGAAAAAAATTCTGTCATATAAAGTCAAAATTAAGACTTTTGATGATATTAAATAGTAGGAGTGCGAAAAGACGAGATTTTAACACTATTTTGAAGAAACCTTCAACATAAAAACAGTTAATTTCCTGCTTTTTGATGAATTTTTCTGCACCGATCTATAGTGGAAAATATAAGTCAGTGCAGCTCTCAGATCAGTTTCTCCTGTAAATCAACTTATTTAATATCTGCTGAGTCATGATTCAGTCTTCCCTCCTCTTTGTGTCTTTGTTTGGGGAAGTGACCTCTTTAAATGTGGCTCCTTTTCACCTCAATGAGAAATAAATTCATTTTAATTCAGTTAGAAACTCCTGGACTTTAATAGCTCCCGTGTTTCAGCAGCTTTTCTGCTCATGTTCAAAACTTTCTGCACATTCAGAATCTCTCCCACAGATCTGGGTTCTCTGACAGCTCCAGAAAAAACTAGGGATGCACAAAAATGAAAATTCTTGGCCGAAACCGAATGTAATCAAATAATTTGCCGAATACCAAATACCGAACATCAAACAAGTACATTCACATTTCTACCTTTTTTTAACCATTGTATAAATTAAATAATTTTTCCTCAGTGTTTCCCACAGGATGTGGAGAGACTATGGTGGGGGGGTCCATTTACTTTTAATGGACACATGTAATATGTTTTACACGTAGTTTCTGTGAATATAATCCAATTAATCTTATTTCCATCCTGTACAGACGCCTTATTTTGAAAACCGGACGTTGTCACATGTGTTTCCTCCTCGCGCTAAATTCATCCAGTCCGACATGATTTGATAAATAATGTTGTATGTGGTTCTCGTCTTCACAGCCTCTCTTCATACTAAAGAGAGAAACTGACAGGATAAAGTCTCTAACCTGCCTGTCAGCTCGCTCTGGGCCGCTTCACTTACCGTAAAGGCTTGAATACGTGTGCACTCCAAATGTAGGTGCGGCTAGCTTAATCTCCTTCTCAGAAAGGAGTGACAGAAACACTCAAAGCGGGTCAGACCTTTTGTTGCCTTTTCTAAGAAGTCAGCCACAGATGGAGTGGATGTGCCAGGAGACAACTGACCCTTCACTAAGCCACGCCCCGAATACACAGCTGGCCAATCACAGCGCAGTATAGGACTCGCTCTAACTGAGGTCCGACACTTTCATGGCTGTTCTCCATTGACTCTAATGCAAAAAGAGTTCTAGCTTTTTATGTATGTATTTTTCTAAGATATGGTCAAACGCTGTTCCTGTGTCATCTTGTAATAGTTACAGCAGCTACCCAGAGAGGCTGAAAGGAAAAGAACGATTTATTCTCTTTCCAAAACCTAAAATAAATCCAGAAAAATGTCAGCTGTGGATTGCTCCTAATGTGATGTTAGTTAGCTAACGCTAGCTAACTTCCTACTGAGTGTAACGTCCCTGCTTTCTGCTTTTTAATGATTGTAATAATGAATAGAGAGGCCTGCCCAGCTGTACATAAACAGTGTTGATCCTTAATATCGTTGTCTTTTGTCTCAATCGTCGGGGGACGCGGTGGTTCACTTGTACTGTGTGATCGGGAGGCTTTAGCTTCTATCTTTCATTTTTTCTTCACGTCAGTCTGAGTCAGTTTTAGTCAGTCTGACAGCCTGAATACAACCTTCAAATGTATAATGCAACTGCAGAACTGTCTGCTTCTTTTTGAGATCGCTTTTTCCAACTAATTTGACAATATTTCTCCGGGGCGTGCAGCATTCAGCAGAGAATTCAGCAGAACACTGTCTGCAAACGGCCATTTTTTCCGTCTTCATTGGACACTTTTAAATGCTTCCACACTGCAGACATGTCGTGATTATTCGGTAAGATTCAGTCTTTTTTTGCTATTTTCGGCCGATTAATTTTGGTGGCCGAACATTCGGTGCATCCCTAGAAAAAAGTCTGAATATAACGAGACTATCGTCATCATTTAACAAGAATTCATGATATGTTTTAAGTCTACCTGCCCTATACTCTGCTGTGCATTACTTTATTGATCTACTGGTAGTTTCCCTTTCAGACACAGAAACCCGTTTGGGCCTGTACTGGATTAAACAAGGAGGTGGAAACTGAAACTAACTATTTGACGATAAAACCTGTAGCGGATGTCGATGTGTTTTGTTATATGTCACACACTGTGTAAATCTATACATTACTGCCCTCGTTTCCTTCATTCTCCTGGTTTCTTTTTATATTTCAGGTTTGTTTTGAACCCTCTGCATGAGTTCAGCAAGTTCTCAAAAGAGGGCTAACATATTCATGAAAATGAGTCCAAGGCAAACACACAAAGAGATCCTGTGATTCAGCTTCAACGGTAACAACAGTCAGAGAGAAAAAAAACACCACAAAACAAGAGGAGTCGTAGACCACACAGCGAGCGCACACACAATCATTCACAAGCTGCTCTGCATGTGCAGCATTGCATCAGTGTTAATAAGCAAATTGTTGTATTATGATTTCAAAGAGGTTTCACAAGCAGTATTATGAATGAGCGCCTCTAGCACACTGATGGAGACGTCCTGATTGGTGGATTTATTAAAAATGGCAGTTCTCTGGCTCTCTGAACACGCTCAGTGACACTCTTTCCCATGCTGCTCTCAGTTCAGCTGAACGTCCCGTGTTGACCTCCATCACAGACTGCAAACAGCTGGGCTAATAAAGGGGAAATGTTGTGGGAAATGTGTTGTTTGTAGTCCGATCAGTTTTGTGTGTGAGTCCAGTTCTCTACTTGCACAATGTAGATGCAGATCGCCACAATACGCTTACCTTACTACACGTGTCTACACGCATTTTTCCTGTCCGTCAAGGCGGCGGCTGGCCCGACGATTTCACCCACCACCATCAAGTTACCTGCGGGTGTCGGGTGTTACTTTCATTTCCTGCGTCACACTAAAGTTTCTGTAGTGTCAGCTTCTGTCAAGCTTGAGGTCGTTGTACAACAACAGGTCACGGTACAGTGTAACGTGCAAAGTTGATACTTCGTCTGCAGACTGCTTTTCTCTTGAGTGTCATGTGACCAGAGCATAATTGCAGCCTTTGCGATTAGAAAATCTCCACATCTAACCAGTACAGTCAAATGTGCGTGCATCAGGTGGTGACATGTGTGGACTTAGCCAAGTATCCCAGAATGCATTTTTCACCAACAATCGGGAATGGTGAAGACTCACAACTATAAGTTATAATGCTGCAGTTCTTGTGCATGGAATGAGTTTTTATATGGTAATATAGTTGTTTAAACTTCAAAATTGTGGTAGATTTATGTAGATTGAGCAAGAAAATTTGAGATCCCGCCCGCCAAAGCCGCCGATATACTTGCTTTTTAACAATGCGCAGCCAGACAGGTGTCGGCGACAGCATTGTTCACGTTTTTGCCTGCACACTTTGCATACATACTTGGAGGCTAAACATGAATCCACTAGGGGGCAGATCAGGGATCATCCCTCACCGACACCGGATTATCTTCCTTGACCGAATTGTAAAGAAAAACCAAACATAGCGTCACTCAAGCAGGTTATGATTTTAATGAGATAACAATCTCAGTAATTGTGGCCTAGCTCCAGGAGTTTTATTGTTTAACATCCCGCCATAAATCTCCCTTTTTTTAAAGTCTGATGCTGACCTTCTTCGTCTTTTCTGTTTAACGGTGGTTGGCAAACCAACTGCATACCGTCACCACCTGGGCTGGTGTGTGGAACAGGAGATTGCTGCTGACCTGCCGGTCAGGTTGACATACGTTCATGTGCTGAATTGCATCTTGCTGACGTGTAGCATTAATTTCTGGAGATGTGCACAACCTACTCTCCAAAGGAATGCAGGATACGTGTGGCAGCTATCGTGCGTACGCGTACGCGTAGTTTAAGGCAAGTATATCCGGGGCTTAATGGGGCCCGGTGTCATGTCCACTGCTGTTCCAATTGCCGAGTGACGGACTGCGAGCTCCAGTCCCTGGAAGTTTGTACTCCCGAGCCGAACTTGGCGAGCTTGGTATTGAGAAACACCCAATGTGTGGCAACTACTGACACGCAAATCCATCATGTTGGAGCTGGAGGACACGGCAGAGTCTACCTGCACCTGAAAATTTGCTTGGCAGCGTGGGAGTTTTTACAGATTGCGTAATAAAGACAGGGTGTCAACACCCCAGTCTGCAGGAAGTGCTATCAACAGTAACCAGATCATCTTTATAATCAGCTCTAAATTCTGCTGATATCCGCTGCAGGCTGACACCAGCATGAACCCGACGCTGCTCCATGATGCGCAATGTCCAGGTAGAAACTAGGAGGGGTTTGTTGGCCTTTTACATAAGTTTGCTTTAGTACACAAGTATTAATGCAGCTTTAAATGATATTGTGAAATGTCAGTGGTAAACAGCCTCTGCCAGTCAACATGGCTTCTTTCTCCTTAAAGCTGATGTATCATAGTTTTACAAATACACCAAGTATTTCCTGGTATCTCCACTTCTGGCTCCATCAGAGCTGTTTCACCGGACACCTTAATAAGAATTTATCCCAGCACATACACAGCACACATCTGTAAATTACTGCTCCCAGCATGCCGAGCAGCCAGAGTACAGATGTAGGCATAATTATAGAGAGAACTCCTCAAAGAAACTAATCCTACCCGGTCTTGGAGTGCTTTCAGTCCCAGAGGAGGCTCCTCGACTCATCAGCCTGTAAATCAGCGCTCCATTGGCTCGAGCTCCACTTCCTGCCCCCACGGCGGGCCTCACACTCTCTGAATCACCTCGAAGCCCGAGGATTCGGGCTGCGGGGAGGCCAGGTATATTTGCTTATCTTGCACTGCTGGACACGCTGGAATCTGCACAGATTTTTTTAAGCCTTTTGAAATGTAGACCTGTAAAAACTTCCAGTGCTACACCGACGGTACCGACAGTGAAGATGCCGACTGTGGGATTTCTCTAACTGAGCGTGAAACATGTGGCTGCAGCGCTCAGAAGAAACCGTTTGAAGTCTTTTCAACATTTAGAGCTGACAAAGACGATTACTTACTACATCAAGAAACAGTAATCAGAGAGACATTTCCTTTTTTTGTTTTAATTTGGTGGAAAGGAGTGCAGACCATGTTCTGGCTTTGTCCCTGTATCACTCCAGGAAACCAGCTGTGGACGCTAAATTCATCCCAAAACTTTATGCTGCAGCTTCAACCCTCCTTAAATGCTCTGCCACCCATGAAGGATGAAGGAAGGAAAGATGAGTAAAAGCAGCGAAACCACTCTATAAAAGTATAGACAACACAAGTAAAGTTCCTGCATTCAAGATTCCTTTTAAAGGTTAACTTATTTTCCCGTGTGTCTGTGTGAAGAAGAAAAATATCTATTGAATCATCTGTAGCCATCGTTGGCTTCCCGTCAGTATAAAAGGTGAACGTCAGCTCACCTGTGTTTTGTACCTGAGACGTTGCTACTGTTAGCGTTAGCTGGAGAGCGCGACACGTTGAACACAGTGAAGCGTTCATTCAGATTCACGCTGCGTTGATGGAAACGCTTCGTCATGTTGGAACTGCTTCCTCCCTCGCACTAAACCTCCTTACTGTAGCTGGTGCAGTTTTTAGTGAAGCTGAGCCAAACTTTGGAGCGTTTGCTGCGGTCCCCCATGGTCCAGGACTGGAAACAGAAGGAATTTGACATAACAAATGAGGTGGCGTTAGGTCGGCGTAGCAGCTCCTGGCAGATGGGAGACACTTTGATGGACTGTAAAATGTTCACTGCAGTTCAATCAGATATGCAGAAAGTTGGGAACCAAGAAGCAGAATCTAATTCTCAGTTCTCTTTGGTAACGATTCAACTTGGAACCAGTTCTTGATACGCCACCCTAATCAAAGTACGTCCAATAAAGTGCTTTTTTTCCACTGACAGGCTCAGATTGTTAATATAATAAGTGTCTTGACAGCTGTATGAAAAGGATCCCTGCAGAGTTAGAACTTTTTTTAAAGAGTAAGACCTGCCCCGGACCCACAGGTCAAACGGGACCCAATCTGCCTGACAGAACTTGCATTTTTGTTGTATACTTGGAACAAAGTTTGTGGGTCTTGATTGCGACCAAAGAGTCACGTGTATCTGAACCTCCTGCAGCTTCACCTGAGCAGGTATGAATCACCTTTGATTCATACCTGCCTCTCAGATTCCGTGAAAGCTCCTCCTGTTGTCAAAGCGCAGCGGACACACCCCGAACAAAACTTGCCTCGGAGACGCTGCAGATAATTGCTGAGCTGTCAGGTGAAAGTCTTTTGATGTTCAGGGGAGCGTTTGTTTCGCTGATCATCATCATTGTTCATTGAGGAGAACATAATAACAGGGAGGCTAACGCGTCCTGCAGGCTTACATCGACTGTTTGTGATATTTATGGCAATTAAATTAGACTGCAGAGAGTGAGACTATTGTTCCAGGTTGTTTCAACCGGCTCACGGTGGATGTAATGAAATCTGTTTATGGTTCCTTTGTAGTGTTAAACAGGGAGACATCCTAATGACATCAGAGTACAGGTACGTAAACACACGGCTGAATCTTTCTATTGTGACAAGGGAAAGTCTTTGGACATGTATAATAAACAGTGTTGGGCAAGTTATTTCCAAAATGTAATACATTATAGATCACTAGTTACTTTCATTTGTCACTTTCACTGCAGTTTAATGGGTGCATTATTCAGATTGTATGATGTGTGTATGATGTCAGTGTTGAGAGTAACATGTTACAAAAGTCACACAGTTACAGTAATGTTTTGCTTTTGGGGATGGGGACTCGAGTTTGAGATTTGGACTCACGTTGCACACACTGTGAATTCACTTGACTTGTCCTCAAAATACCTGACTCGGACTCGAGGTTCAGGACTCACGCACAATGTTTATTTTTACGTCTCATGCTGTTATTCTCCTCCCTCCGTTACCTATAACTTGCCTACGTAACACATAGTATCATCAGCGCGCAGCCACACGTGAGAGAGGACAACAAACGGCGGCAGCTCCTGTGCCGTTCATCATAAACTTTGACATAAACTTCATCCAACAAGACCCAAACAAAGAAGCGCTGAGCGCAAATTGGTTAGTAACCTGAGGTGAGTGAACATGTTTAGCTCAGCATTGGCCATCTAACATTAGCTTGCTTCTTGCTTTAGCTACGACCTACGGGAGGTTAACTCTGACTGTTGTGCATTATGAAAAGATGAATGAACGTTTGTTTACTCGCCAAACTTGTGGTGGACGATTTATGTAATCATTTACGTCTCGCTGGCTGCCATCACGTTAATTATTAACGGTGGCTGCAAACAGGTTACAGGTTTATTGTTGATCATGTAATGTTTTATTTTGTTATAACGTCACACTGGATTGAGAGTCTGGGGGGTGTGTTGACTTACAGTAGTTAAAAAGCTGTCATTTGCATTGTATATTACATGGTTGTGCTCTGTAAGTGAAAAACAGGTTACAGGTTGATCATGTAACGTTAGTTACGTAGTTGATAAGCTGTCATTAATTGCATTGCAGACTTGTGACTTGACTTGGACTCTAGCTCAGAGACTTGTGACTTCATTTGGACTCTTGCTCAGAGACTTGAGACTTGACTTGGACTCTTGCTCAGAGACTTGTGACTTGACTTGGACTCTTGCTCAGAGACTTGAGACTTGACTTGGACTCTAGCTCAGAGACTTGTGACTTAACTTGGACTCTTGCTCAGAGACTTGTGACTTAACTTGGACTCTGGCTCAGAGACTTGAGACTTGACTTGGACTCTTGCTCAGAGACTTGAGACTTGACTTGGACTCTGGCTCAGAGACTTGAGACTTGACTTGGACTCTAGCTCAGTGACTTGAGACTTGAGACTTGGACTCTTGCTCAGAGACTTGAGACTTGACTTGGACTCTGGCTCAGAGACTTGAGACTTGACTTGGACTCTTGCTCAGAGACTTGATTCTTGACTTGGACTCTGGCTCAGAGACTTGAGACTTGACTTGGACTCTTGCTCAGAGCCTTGAGACTTGGACTCTTGCTCAGAGACTTGAGACTTGCTTGGACTCTAGCTCAGAGACCTGAGACTTGACTTGGACTCTTGCTCAGAGACTTGAGACTTGACTTGGACTCTAGCTCAGAGACTTGAGACTTGACTTGGACTCTAGCTCAGAGACTTGAGACTTGACTTGGACTCTTGCTCAGAGACTTGAGACTTGACTTGGACTCTTGCTCAGAGACCTGAGACTTGACTTGGACTCTAGCTCAGAGACTTGAGACTTGACTTGGACTCTTGCTCAGAGACTTGAGACTTGACTTGGACTCTAGCTCAGAGACTTGATTCTTGACTTGGACTCTGGCTCAGAGACTTGAGACTTGACTTGGACTCTGGCTCAGAGACTTGATTCTTGACTTGGACTCTTGCTCAGAGACTTGAGACTTGACTTGGACTCTTGCTCAGAGACTTGAGACTTGACTTGGACTCTTGCTCAGAGACTTGATTCTTGACTTGGACTCTT
>NC_060172.1:2093241-2094097 GCF_021292245.1 Micropterus dolomieu | reverse complement strand
GCCGTTGAGATCAGGATCCAGATCTTCTTTACCAAAGCAGGGAAACTGTTCTGCAGAACGTGCAGTGTTGTGGTCCAACATGAACGAAATGGTTTACTAACAAACACTTTGAGAGAGAATGTTAGAAACACAGGACGTCAGACGAGACGCTGAGACACAGGCTGCTGCATCCCGGTCAGCTGCAGGAAAGAATCGAGGTCAGCTGGTTTAAATATGCAGTTAGAGGAAACGCTAATGTAGTTTATCACAGAGTGACAGGAGCAGGAATAACTATTTAAACATTTTGAGAAAGCACCAATTATAATTATTCAACTATATTTCTAAAGTTTAAAAAAATCCCATCTACATTTGCAGTTTTCACTTATTCCACAATTTCATTGCAATTTTTGTGGAAAAGCTGCCACAAAATCAGGTATTTTAGGCCGCAACAATCACAAAAAGGCCACAAAATCTAAAATACAACATTTATAATACTATTAATAAAGATAAACCAAGGTGGGCTCCATGTTTTATTTACAGGTTGACGGGGAGTTTGTCTTCAGAACTCTGCTTATGTCCATGTTACAAACAGAAAATCTCCCAAATACATTGAAATATTAAGAAATGCAATAAATACTGATGAATATTCCTGTGACCGAAGAAGAGCTCTGTGCCATACAGGCAGATAACGATCCCACAGCGGCATGTAAGATATTAAAACATTCATCTCAGTGAGGGGAACAGATCAGAAGCTTGTTTTCAGGACAGTTTATCAAATGAAGTTGATTTTAAGGGGCGTTTTTTCTTAATTTACACATTCATTTGGTCGGGATTTTGTTCCCTCCTCACTTCCCTCAACTTATTCCCTTATTTTTAT
>NC_060172.1:2092914-2093141 GCF_021292245.1 Micropterus dolomieu | reverse complement strand
TCTAGCTCAGAGACTTGATTCTTGACTTGGACTCTTGCTCAGAGACTTGAGACTTGACTTGGACTCTAGCTCAGAGACTTGATTCTTGACTTGGACTCTGGCTCAGAGACTTGAGACTTGACTTGGACTCTGGCTCAGAGACTTGAGACTTGACTTGGACTCTTGCTCAGAGACTTGATTCTTGACTTGGACTCTTGCTCAGAGACTTGAGACTTGACTTGGACTCT
>NC_060172.1:2055172-2092887 GCF_021292245.1 Micropterus dolomieu | reverse complement strand
GAGACTTGACTTGGACTCTTGCTCAGAGACTTGAGACTTGACTTGGACTCTAGCTCAGAGACTTGATTCTTGACTTGGACTCTTGCTCAGAGACTTGAGACTTGACTTGGACTCTTGCTCAAAGACTTGAGACTTGACTTGGACTCTTGCTCAGAGACTTGATTCTTGACTTGGACTCTTGCTCAGAGACTTGAGACTTGACTTGGACTCTTGCTCAAAGACTTGATTCTTGACTTGGACTCTTGCTCAGAGACTTGAGACTTGACTTGGACTCTTGCTCAAAGACTTGAGACTTGACTTGGACTCTGGCTCAGAGACTTGAGTCTTGACTTGGACTCTTGCTCAGAGACTTGAGACTTGACTTGGACTCTTGCTCAGAGACTTGAGACTTGACTTGGACTCTTGCTCAGAGACTTGAGACTTGACTTGGAAGACTTATGAGCATCTCTGTTGTAACGCAGTCATGAGATTTCTCTCTAGATTTCAGTCTGGTTGCTGCAGAAATGCAGGACGTTTGCCATCATTCTGTTTTGAATGTGTTTTTAATAAATTTCTAACCAATGCATGTCTGTAGTACTGTTCAGTGTCACTTTAGTCTTCACCACCACTACCTCCATGTTCTCCTCCTGCAGACTTTTCAAACAGACCATCCAGACACGTTCATAAGTGCTAAGAGGGGTTTCTGTTGGCTCTGCTGGGTATCACTGAAGCGCGGGTGGTTTCTCTGCACACAGACTCTCAGTCAGTCCAACGGGCCACAGAGGCCACGCCAACATCAGTCAAAGCCAAACACACTTCTACTCTTTACTCTGTGAACACACACTCGCTGCCAGATACACCTGAGGACCAATCAAAAAACAGCACAGCAGATTACAGCTCTGGACACACATCCACACTGAGGGTGTGTTTTTACTTAAATGTTGCTTTGTGAAGCAGAAAACGGCCGTGGTAAGGATCCCTTTATTTATCTCGTTATCTCTGGATAACAGCATAAATATCTCCTGATAATGACTCTCTGGTAATTCACCTGCACATAAAGAGATAATCATGATTACACACATGACTGTTCTCTGCTGCTGCTGAACACACACTTAAAATAAACAGCTTCAGAAAACAGAGTTTTTATTTCTTATTTATATAATTACATTTATCCTGAGAGTGGCGCTAAATGTTGGTTGATGGTGGTGTTGAACTCTCAAGAGGGGAACAAACCAAAAATAATAATTTTAGTCTTTAGCTATTTAATTTGTGTTCCCCAAAACAACCGTAACAAAGTATAAAAAACAAATATTGTTTATGCATGAATCCACATGAAGGGAAGCTGAGAACAGCTATAGCTGCGTTATATCATGAGTTCATCAGAAACCCTGTGTGGTGATGAAAACGTGAATAAAACAACAAAGAGCAAGCAAATGGATCTCCATCTGAGGTACTGGACCACTGACTGTTCCTATTCATTGGTTTCTGTCATTAAGAGTCATGTGATTGGTGTTGTTTCTCAAATAGTCAAATACAACGTAAACTATATGAACTGTTCTCTGATTGGTTAATGGTTTGATTAGGACTAAAAGAATTGTTTCTTTTGATCAAAAAAATTTTTTTGGGTCTTAAATTTGTCTTAAAAGGTTTTTTAAAAGCATTGAATTTGACTTTAAAAATGCAGCAAGAACCCTGTTCCAGTACTTCTTGTTTATATGTTATATGTTTATTTATGCATCAATATACCAAAACAAATTCCTTGTAAGTTAAAACCTACTTGGCAATAAACCCGATTCTGGGCTATTTGATTTGGACGATAAAGCCTGGCTGTTATTTTGTTGTATTGAGGATTCTTTAAGTGGCGTGTCTCCTCTATAAATATGCCTCTGGTGTTGCGCAATACCAGCAAGAACGCATCGTCTCAAACGGTCATCGGCGCTCTGCGTGCTCGTGAGATTGCAAGTTCATTCTTCCAATAACGACTAGCAGGAAGTTTGTTCTTTGCATTCTTGAGAAACACCCTAATACGCTACTCACTAACTGACCCCTGTAACACCAGCTCTGTACATCTTCCCATGATACCTTGAGGTAAAGGTGATGTGACGTCTTCGTCTCGCTGCCTTCGGACAGAGACGTCACCCTTTCCGATTCACCTGTCTTGTCATTTGTGCAACACATCTGTCGTTGCATCCGCTCGCTCATCGTCCTGGACTCCTGGCTGTGAGCGCCAGCGGCCATTGTTGCTCTGCACTAAATCTAAAAGCAGTAAAAGTGAGGAGACGTTGGTGAAGTTTAGCTGGAGCTGGAAAAAACCCATGCAGAGCTCAGTAAGTGAGTGCACGTTAAAGGCAGCTCTGGCAGCAGCAGCTTTTATTTCCTGACATGGAGGCTTTTTATGGCCTCTGTCATTTTGGTCTGCAGCGGTGTGCCTGTGGTCAGTCACTGTCTTCCTCCACTTACCCACGTAATTCATCGCTCACATGATCGACAGACTTGGAGAAGGGAAGCACGACAAGCTGCTTCTTATGGCTGGAAACTGAAATCTAAATGAGAATTATTAGTAGTAGTAGTATTATTAGTATTGTTATTGTTGTTAGTGTCTTCACAGTGTGGTATTATACAAGTAAAGGATCTGAATACTTCTTTCAACGCTGTCTGAAGGAGGCTCATGAAGACGAGCCCCTCCCCCTGCAGAAATACCTGCAGATAGGTATGCACCACATGAAAGAAATCCTCTTTACTGGTAACAGTGTAATTAAAGCTCGCCTGAGGCTTCATTGTGTGCACACAAACACACACACACCAGCTACAGCCTGCAGACACCAACAGCACTAAACATTTACAAGAGGAAACTTCAGCGACGTGAAGCACGAGCGCAGCGGCTCTGTGTGGTCTGAACGCATCACACGCCTCATACCTGTCCGCCCCTGCCGACCTGTCCGGGCCCAGAATTCCCTCTGCATGCTGTAATGCGTGTTTTGGGTGTCTGCTGGTGACACCGCAGCGGCTCCACCTGATCAAATGGATGTTTGTTTCACAACAGAGGCTCAGGAGTGAACGCCGCTCGGTTGGAACAGATCCACCTTCATTTACATGAAGTTAGTGTAGCAACAGATGAGAGTTTGTTTCTGTTTCTGCTGCAGGCTGATCTGTGGTCAGATTTACAAGTGCAGCTCTTATCATCCATGTGCATTCCTGCAGTTAATTTATTTGAAAAAGTGTTGTCGTAATTAACTTTTTGATGCTGCTGTACATGATTCTTTACACAAGCCGTTGTTGTTGGCTTCTGTACCGTCAACATTTCCCTGCAGTTTTAAACTCGCCACTGTTTATTTTTTGTTTAATATAAAGAAGACCTTTTCCATTTTTTTATTCTTACCTCAGCGTTTGGGCCACAGTGTCTTAAACAACCATGTGAAAATCTACGGTAGCTTCTGCATTGGTATTCAACTGATCCTTCTCTGTTGTTGTTAAAGATATGGGGTCCCTCAGGGTTCAATCCTAGGTCCTCTAACATTCTCCATCTACATGTTGCTCATTGGGTATTTTATTTGCAAATACAGACTATAGAGAGCCTAAGTCCCTCCCTTCCACCCCACAGCACCTTATATAGGAAAAAAATATGTACGGTAATCAACGGCGAGTTACACAACATGATGTTTGACAGTTTAAAAGATAAAGTCGCAGTTTGTCGTAAAACAGTAAACATCTAGTTTTGTGTGGAACAGCTCAATAAACTGTATCTCTCCTCATAATATACGTCGCCAACATGTTGGCGCTGTTATGCTAAGCTAACGTTCATTGCTTGCTTGCTGCTAGCTAAGCTATATTCCACACAGAAAAGTTTCTCACCTGGCGTGTTTAATCCAACGACTCCTGGTCCTTTGATCACATCATCTACACACAGAAGCTCTTTGACGTTAGCTTCAGTCATTGAGGGAAACAGTTATGATGTCACATACTCGACTTTTGGGTTTGTGGTCTAATTACATATTTTTACAATTTTATACTTCAACAGTTTTACGACAAATTATCTTTTAAATTGACAAACGTGTAATCCAGGACACAATTCAAACGGGACCTAAACATTTGTTGTCTCACTACGGTACATATTTTTCCCGAAATAAGGTCCCATGGTGATCCACGGGAAGGGGAGGGGCATAGGCTCTCTATACAGACATCAGTTTGTGTGCCGATCATGATTTGCAATTCTGGGTCCCAGTTAAGGTTACTGATGTGTCGCCCAGTCTCTCTTGCCTTGTTTATAATCAGTGCTTTTTAATTTTACCATGCTCTGAGAGAAGCGACCATTTTACACTTATTCTTCCTCACCTTACCTATTTATTGCTTGTTTCATTATATTAATTTGAAGTATTAGATGTTTGCAATCCCTCAGACAGCTCAAAGTGGAAACAGTGTCGACCCAGAGAGGGTTTTTGGCAGCGTGCTGGTGTTTTAGGTTTTTTTTTTAATAACGCTTGAGGAGTCTTTCTATAACAACCTCCACTGCCGGGATGATGGATAGCTTCTGCCAGCTCAGGGAGGAGGAGGAGGAGTCCAGCTTCCTCCTCGGGTTCCACCTCCAGCTCCCGTTTCACAGAGAGGGGGTCCTGCACCTGAGGAGGAGGTCTGGTCTGTCACCACCGTCTGCCCACACCTCTGACATTAGTCTGTGCCTCCTCCCTGACCCCGAGTCTACAGGAGGAAGAGGAGGAGGAGGAGGTCAGATGTCCAGGTGATTGATGCTCCGCTCAGAGGTTTGTGATATTAAAGCCTGAGTCAACATGAGGTTCACCAACATCGGGTTCTTACAGTTGATGTTGATGCTTTCAGACAGACGTTGCTTTGTGCTGAAGGTTTGTGACAATATTCAGTTTCTAGACGGATGAAAACTTCGGCAACACTCGATCACGATCACCACAGCAACTGGCCAAATAAATATGTACCAAACTGGAATAACTGGAGTCTTTACCTGCAGTCTGAATCTGTGCGTTTAAATCTGTAGTTTCACCAAGAAGTAGAAACACTGTCGTACTGGTTTATGTAATTATGTTGTTATTGTTTAAATAAATCATTTATTTTTTTGTTGCTGTTGTTTCCATTACAGTGGACAATAAAGTTCTATAGTGCGTCATATAAACTTAGTCAACCTGCAGTTAATCCAACACGTCCTCATACTTAAATGACAAAACAAGCGTTGGTGAGTACCAGTCCAGCAGCAGGCGTACTGGACCTTCAGTACTTGTGATGTTTAACATGTGGTAAACGTAAAACGGTGGTAGTTTGGTTAGGTTTAGGAAAACCAAGTGGCAACCTCCGGCTCACAAGTGAAGCCAAAGCTGAAATAACCTGCGTTCTCTCCAGCGGCCAGCAGGGGGCGACTCCACCGGCTGCAGAAAGAAGTCTGTGAGAAAATGTTTCTACTTGTCAGCTGATTTATTCCCTCAGTAAACACTTTCCTGATGAGTTTATGGTCTCAGTCGCTAGTTTCAAGTCTTCTTCAACACAGCATGATGTTCATTTAGTAAATTATGGTCCCATTTAGAAGAACAGAGACCAGGAAGCAGGGGGGGCTTTAGGGCGGGGCTACAAGCTGATTGACAAGTCGCTACCATGGCGACTTGTCAGTCAGGATAGAGACAGCGGTGAAAAAGCTCATAATTTTTTCCAGTAAGAAAATTTTGTTTTAAGCCTGTTTGTCGCCAGCCAAAATTAACATTCCAGCTATTATCACAGTTAACGTGAATTGCACGTTGAGATCCAAACTAGCTAGCTCCACCCTCTCATCCAAATATGGTCACGTCCGGTGTCTGGTTGCTAAAAATCAACATGGTGGCAAACTCAAGGCTTCAAATTGGTAGTGCACAAACAAACGGGTCACGTCCACTTCGTTAATCCAGTCTATGGACCTAACAGAAAAACAGAAAGAAGCTGCTGCATAATCGACCTATAGGGCTGTTCAGTTATTTTAGTTTTGATGCTGTTGTTTCCTGACAGTAAAGTTTGATTGTATGTCACAACTGCAGTTAATCATCCTGACAGCTTCCGATCGACAGCGTAACGTCTCCTCATGTATGAAAGTGTGACTTTAAATCATTTCCTGATGAATTTTAGTGACTTGACAGATTATAAAGAAGTTTCTGTGTGCTTAGATTTTAAGATTTGATTACTTGTTTTAAAGATATTTAACGGGTTGGCGCCTTCTTATTTATCAGAACTTCACCCTCCTGTCAAAGCTCTGAGATCCAGCTTAAAGAATAAAGGTGAAGAAGCCCTCTCAGAGGCTGCTCCAGATTTCTGGACTATTTAACTTGTTCAAATAAGAACTGCTCGGAGTCCTTCAATTCGAGTAGAATTTTGACACCTTTGACCTTTTCTACTGTCTTCGTCTGTTTTTTTCTTATTTTTTATTTTCTTATTTTTTTATGCATCCATCCATCGTCAACCGCTTATCCTGCGTACAGGGTCGTGGGGGGGCTGGAGCCAATCCCAGCTGGCATCGGGCGAAAGGCGGGGTACACCCTGGACAGGTACATCCATCACAGATAATTTTTTTATATATATTTTTATTATTTTATATATTTTTTGTTTATTTTCTACTGTCTTTGTTTTTTTCTTTCTTTCTTATTTTTTCTTTTATTTTTTTATTTATTTTTTATTATATATTTTTAGTTTATTTTCTACTGTCTTTGTCTGTTTTTTTCTTTCTTTCTTATTTTTTATTTTATTATTTTTTGTATTTATTTTTTTTAATTTTTAGTTTATTTTCTACTGTCTTTGTTTTTTTTCTTTCTCTTATTTTTTATATATTTTTATTAATATATATTTTTTTATTTTATATATTTTTATTTTATTTTCTACTGTCTTTGTTTCGTATATTATGAGCTTGGAAAGCACGTTGGCCAACAAGGGTTGTTTTTAAATGTGCTTTATAAATAAATTTGAACATCTATTCAGATTTAAATTCTCTATTTGGACATTTGAGTCTCACTGTGAGGAGTGAATCTGACAAACCTTTACCTTCACATAAGAAAAGCAAACGGTGGAGGTGTGTGAGGGCGTGTGCAGATCGTCTCTTCACTGTAAACTGGAGAATAATTCAGAAAATAACTTTTAAAAGAAGATATTTGGGCCTTGGAAAGAGCTTTTATGTCAAAGTTAAGGCCAGCCTGTTGCTGGTGGTTCACATGTTGTAAAGTAAAGTGGAGTCCACCACCTCCACCTACAGTGTGTGAGTTTTATTCACTCCCTCGGTTAATGTCAGACCATTAACCGAGAACAGAGTGGGTGTATTTCATCTTCCAGTCGGCTGTAAAATCTGACAGTCTGGCAGACGAGACCTCACTCATTTTTATTTCACAGATTTGGAGCCTTATTAATAAAATATGTTTTGAAACATTTCCTCCTGAACAATTCAGTATATTCAGTCTCCAGAGGAAAAGAGTGTTTGTATCGCTCAGAGAAAATACCTCCTCTCTGATCGACCATGTCTTAAAATAACTGAGCGTCAATTAATTTTTCCACGCCACCACTCAACTAAACTTTCCAAGAATTATGTAATTTCATATGAAGGCCCAGAAAGCACAGGCACACCTCAGCACACCGCCCCCTGCTGGAGGAAGGACCAAACAGCAGGCAGGGGTTTAAAGAAATATAAAACAACAAACCATTAAAATATCCTCAATAACGCTTGAAAATACAAGTTTTTACAATAAAATATGTTTTATTTCCCTTGTTACCCTATTTTATTTTTATTTTTATTTTTTTTTCCATTATATATTCCACAATACTAAAAATAATTTTATTATATTTATTTTAATACTGTTTCATTGTTTATTGTTTCCCCATAGTCCTTATTCTTTTTCTTTTATTGTTTCAGAATTTGTATTAACATTTTTTTCTTTTCTTGACATTTTTTATTTATTTTTTACTTTATATTTTGATTTCACTTAATTCCATTCTTGCATTCTTCTTCTTCCATGCATTTACTTGATTGTATTACATTATTTTTTTAGTTTAATTTAATTATATTTTTTATTGAAATGTTTATTTACATTTGTGTTTCTGGATGGATTGTTATGGGTTAAAAGACCCTTAAACGTTATCATTACAGGTACATTTAGAGGACCTTTGTGTTTCAGTGAAAACGTAGATTCACAGTTCACAGCATGCAGACTGGATAATGACTCCTTGCTCCAGGACTCCTTGTTCTTCTTTAGGCTATAGATAGTTTGGGGTCGTTGTCATGCAGCAGAATAAAGCTGGGGCCAATCAGATGCCTCCCTGATGGTTTTGCATGATAGGTAGGTTGGTAGGTACATTTATTGTCACAATATAACAGCTCATATAATGAAATTGACCTTCATCAGAACGGGGGTGAGAGCCACAGGGCGGTAGTCGTTCAGACCAGACACTGCAGACTTTTTAGGTACAGGAACGATGGCGGCTGTCTTCTTGAAGCAGGTGGGAACCATCTCCTGAGACAGTGAGATGCTGAAAATGTTTTTAGTGCACCCAGCAGACACTGACAGTGGCCGGTCCTCTGGAGGTGGACTAGACTTTACAGCTGACTCCTTGTTGAGGAGATAAAAGCGAGCCTAAAAGGTGTTGAAAAGTTCATGATGGATGAGTATCTGCTTCTACTTCTCAGCATTATGAAGAACATTAGTTCTGACCAAATCCCCAACTTTCAACCTCCCCCATGCTTCACTGTGGCCTGCAGACTCTCTCCAGCGCTTCAGTGAGCAACCTGCCTTCTGCTACAGCAGAGTATTTAAAGTTTAGCATCATCAGTCAGAGCACTTGCTGCCATTGTTCTGCAGCCCAGTTCCTGTGTTTCTACGCATAGCAGAGTAGCTTGGCCTTGCTTCCATGTCGGCGGCTTTTTGGCTGCAATTCTTTCATAAAGGCCACTTCTGACCAGACATCTCTGGACAGTAGGTGTACCAGGGCCCCACTGTAAGAAGTAACCACGACGCGTCTTTCATCTGCTGCAGTCAGTTTCTTTGGCTGACCGCCGTCTACGGTCCTCGACGTCGCCCGTTTCTTTGTGCTTCTTCAAAAGAGCTTGGACTGCACATCTGGAAACCCCTGTCTGCCTGGGACAGACCTGGCTGACACAGTGTACCTTGTGTCTTGTTGCTGTTCTAAGTCTTGCCATGGTGTATGAGTTCTGACAGTAAACTGTCCTCTGCAGCCTGTTTTTAGCGGTGTTTGACTGTCCCTCAGCCAGGTGTATTCCTCCCACACAGCGGTTTCAGTTAAAGTTTCACATCATCTATAAAAGCATGAAAACACACACGAACAAAACTGTGTCCCAAAGTTCACTTCAGAATCCATTAATATAATAATAGTAATTTTGTTCCTCTCACACACTTTTGTTTTACTTTATAAGGTTTCCCTGTTTGTTCTTTCTTATTATTAAAAAAACGTTTTTTTAATTTTTATTTACTTTATATATGTTATTTGCCATATTTTTATTAAATTTCTTTCAGCTGTATTTTTATTTTTTTGTTAATTTTTAATTTCCTTTCATTCAGACTATATTTCCTTTAAAGATTTTAATTTTTTCTATTTTTAGAATATTGTATTTTAATTTACCATTTGTGTAAATTTGTGTCTACTGTATTTTTGTTTACATTTTTATTTACTTTATTTTAATTTGCTACATTTTTTATTTTTTATTACGTTCATTTCCCAATTTTATTTACTCTTATTTATTTTATATTTTCTTACCAGTGGGTCCTCTTGCAGGTGTGATTATCATATTCTTTTTAGAAACTTTTCACGTTTTAATTTCTTTTAACTCCTTAAACCCAAATTATTTGTTTAATGTGAATATGGAGAAAATATGTGAAGCTTTTAAACTCCTGTGGGAGCCTCAAAATTCAGGTCTGGTCTTTCTGGGTTAAGTGGACCAGGTTGGAAACTGGTCTGGATGAAAGATGGACTTGAGGTCAGCAACACATCTGGATCACGTCTCACATTTAAACTGTTTCAGGAAAGGGATTTCAGGTTTTCAACTGAGCGTCAGAAAAAACACCAGGTAAAGAGTCAGCGAACGTCACACAGGTGGCGGCAACAAGTTCGTCAGTACAACCGACCAATCACAGCATCAGGAGGCTGAACACCAGGAAAGGCCAATTAAACAGTCTGCCTTCGGATCCAACATGATATCATGGAATGGCCTACAAATAGCACGCCACTTTCAAGGACATTTCGGCGTGCCATGTCAATGCATTTTAAGGTTTTGCATGTCATTTCACGCCGTTCAGTCCCCATAGAACTAAGCAACACAAAGGAGGCTAACCTGATCTGCGCAGCTGTAGGGTTAACCGGGCAACATGCATATTTAATTAATGATGCTTAAGGTTAGCAGTAAAGTACATCGGGGGGGATGTCTATGCTAGCATCGTTAGCTAGCTAGCTACTTTAACGTAGCTAATAGAACGTAGCTAATGCTATGTAGCTAACGTTAGCAACGATTTAGCGCGGTAATTTATGTAACGTAAACAAAAAAACAAAAGCTAACGTTGTGTAATTATTGTTTCACTCGCGAACTGAACGCCGGTCTCTTTCATGTGTATTTATATCCCACACACGCTGATTGTGACTGTGACAGTAGGCGTAAAATGGCACGCCGTTTCTGCAAGCCAATGCGGTCTAAATGGCGTGAAATGACACGCAAAAGGAAAAAATGCGTTGGAATACCACGCCAAAGTCAGTCATTTGGTCAGTTATTAAAGAGGAACTTTAGAAACTCAGCCGGACATAAAAAACCTTTACACCATACAACTAAGAAAGTACAAACCAAATACTGTGATGTACTTCTGGGAGGCAGATATGTCTATATATTTACTCTCTACTTGTGTTTTTTATATATTCACCCTGACTCTGTTACAGCGCTGTGGGGATGATTTCTTTAGTGTCCACATTAATGACTGAGGTTGTGTCTGAGCCTGTGCTCTTACTCTAAATCTGTTTCCACCCTTTTGTTGGGGAGGAAACCTTGAAGTTTCAGCACAAGTTCAGGCAGGATTCTCCTCCTCTGGAGTATAAATACTATCATCCAGTACATGCAGAGTAACTGTAGCTCTGAGCTGTATATTCGCTGTACTTCACCTAGTTTTCTGAGGCCCTGAGTTCGACACAATAACGTCTCTGTTGTGAAGGGTAATTATTTGGAAAATGGCTGGTGACCACACCTCAGCCTCCTCTGACAGCCCCATTAAATTTGACGTGGGTGTGCTGAGCGCAGGAATAATGATCACAGTGAGACCTCGCTCTGACGGAGATCCACGCGTTACCATCATTGACAGGTCGCTGACAGACAGCCTCAGATAACCCTGATCGATCCGGAGGCCGCTTGAGTCTCTGATAAGTCATTACATAACTGCCAAATGAAGAAAGTGGCTGAAGGAAATTGAGATTTATTTCAGCGGTGGAGCCGGCTGTGTGTTTTGGACCGCAGGGTTATTTTCTAAACATGACGGGTGCATGTTGGTCAGGGAGAGGTGAACAGCAGGCTTTTGTGGCCGGCCGCGGGGCTAAGTGTGTTTAGACTTGTGGTTTTAAAAAAGAGGGACTGGAGCTTAAATGAGACGATGAAACTGAGGGAACAATACGAGCAGAGCTGCTGCTGCAGAGGAACAACCTGTTCTTTCTTCACACAGTAACTTTACTTTTACCAAAATACTGCAGTTAAGAGCTTCTCCTACATGAGTACTTTCACTATAGGGGACAACATTTCAAAGGGAAATGTAGTTTTTACTCCTTTTACATGAGTAGTTCTTTCTTTACATTACAAATACTCCAAGCCTCCGAGTGGGCGGGCTGTTGCCAGCCAATCATAGAACAGTGACAGTTTTTGATGAACTATATGAATTGTTGTGAATTCAATTCACAACACACACAAGCTCACTGTTTTATGTTTTATTTTTAATATTTATTTTATTTATTTATTTTATTTTAACACACAGACACAGTTGTACTGTTTTATGTTTTATTTTTAATATTTATTTATTTTATTTATTTTATTTATTTTATTTATTTTATTTATTTTATTTATTACTGTTTCATTTTTTATTTGTAATATTTATTTTTATTTATTTTATTTTACACACACTTTTACTGTTTTATGTTTTATTTTTAATATTTATTTTATTTATTTATTTTGTTTATTTTATTTATTACTGTTTCATTTTTTATTTGTAATATTTATTTTTATTTATTTTATTTTAACACACAAACTTTTACTGTTTCATTTTTTATTTGTAATATCTATTTTTATTTATTTTATTTTAACACACAAACACACTTTTACGTTTATGTTTTATTTGTAATATTTATTTATTTTATTTTAACACAAACACACACTTTTACTGTTTTGTTTTATTTTTAATATTTGTTTTATTTATATTTTATTTTAACACAAACACACACTTTTACTCTTTCATTTTTTATTTGTAATATTTATTTTTATTTATTTTATTTTAACAAACACTTTACTGTTTTATGTTTTATTTTAATTTTTTTTATTTATTTAATTTTATTTTAACACACAAACACACACTTTATTGTTTTATGTTTTATTTTTAGTATTTATTTTTATTTAATTAAATAATTAATTTTATTTTAACACACAAACACACACTTTTACAGTTTTATTTACTGTATTTAATTAACTGTATGAAATTAAATGTTTTTGTGTTGTGTTGCTTTGGCAATATTGTCGTTTGACATTCATGCCAATAAAGCTAAACATATTCTCACATCCAACTTGTCACATATGGATGCTTGGTCAAGACCACTCGGCGTCGCCTTTTAACAGCCTGGTTACCCTTTAACGTTGTTTTTCATAATTTTAGGACCTCGCGGTCAAGTCTGGTTAGAATTTCAAAATAAAAGTACATGTTAAAGTTGTGAAACGTTGCAGTTTAGTTAGATTTACGAAAATATCATGGTTTGGGTTTAAATAACATTACTTATGTCCGTTAACTTACTTACGTTAAGTAACGTCACTTTTGCAACTTACATATCCTACATGACTTTTCGTTTCACAAAGGAATCGAACACCAGTCTCCTGGTTGAAAGTCCTGAATGATTAAATGAAACAGCTGGCTGATGTTTACATCTGACAGTGCACCGGCTCCGTGATCCAAACGTTATGACCCCTGCTGTCGTGGTTATGATTAGTCAAAGAAGGTAAGCTGGTTGTAACACAAGAATGGGTTGAATCAACGTATTCTAGTCCCATGCAAGATGCAAAAATGACAAAAAACAACCTGGCCTTGATCCGACCTCGGGTTCACGATAACGATATAATCTAGAAGCTGCCTAAACAAGCAGGAGACAGAAAATACTGTCAAGTTATGTTACCTTAGCTTTCACAACTTAACAACACAACGAGCGAAGACCTTCCTGTGACCTGTACGTTTCTCGTGTCAAGGCGAGCAAACTAACTGCAGCTTACTCTCTCTGCAGCAGAGAAACCTGCAGGATGGAGGCGAAGCTGGGTGATCAGGTTCGTGGCGTCACCCACATTTGTGGTTACCGTTGATCGGCACTTCCTGCAGACTGGGGTGCGAATCTTAACGTTTTTATGTTCTTGTTGTATCATTTTTCCTTTTGCCCATCATGTGTTTTATCATTTTCTGTGGTATTTTATTTCTTTCTGTGTATCTGTGAAGCACTTTGTGCTCTTTAAATAAAGTGTGTTATTATCATCTGCCAAAGAAAACTTTAAAACCTTTACGAGTTGATTTATTTAAATTAATCTAGAGTAATAATTACATGAATTTCTAAAAACTGTTTAAAACTCACAAATCCTGCAAACCACCAAATCAGCGCTGATCAACAGGGATCATTTAGATGGACATCAGAGGAGGGTTGTGCTGCAGGAGAACATTTTGTAAGTTTTCTCTTTGTGAAATGAAATAAAAAATGCTTTGTCAGCCTCTGAGGTAGCTTTTGGGCAACAAACTCTTCTTAAAATCATGTTAAGTTTGATGGAGATGATGTTGAATGTGCATCTTTACTGCAAGGCGCTCTCTGCTTTTTGGTTTGTGGTCTGTTATTTAGGAGATTAACTACAAACATACTGATTAAATTATTCTTTTTCTTTCTTTCTCTGCAGCCTGAGAGCGACGTATCGATCCTTTCTTGTCTTTGTGTCTTTGCTGCTGTTTCTAAGCAAACATACAAACAACAAATCAAACTTCATCCAGAGAATCTGAGACAAACTGAACCTCCAGAAACCACATCTTCATCTCTTCACAGAGGGGAACATCCCTGATGATGATGATGTGTGTGTGGAGACGTTAGCAGAGGAATGCTAACAGAAACACAGTAACTGCAGGAAGAGGAAGCTGCTGCTGAGGCCCAACGCGTCTCCCTCAGGACTCCCGTCGGTTCGGTTTCAGACGCAGGTTTGAGTAAACGCTGACCGCAGATCTGCTGCGCTGTAATTATTTCAGCAGAGCGTGGCTCTCGGCGCCGCAGATGGCTGATAATTGGTGGATATCTGGTCCAAAAGTGACCACATGTTGATGTTGAAGCAGAGACGTTTGATTGTAAAGTGAAATCTTGTTGAAAGGGAGGTGAGGACGGACAGAAGACAGCTGACACAGAAACGAGACTCTGAGGAAGAAGTTCTGAAAGCTCAAGATTAAAACGGCTGATAAATGTTTAAAACACAAACCTGCTGCGGTACGACTTCTGATTCTCCATCATTTCTATGAGAACCAGAGGTGGAAGAAGCTTTCAGATGCATTAGTATAAATCAGGCTTGAGGAGGTGGTTGGGGAGGACAGGTGGGACAAAAACCGGGCTTTCATCCAGGAGGCCGGTGTTTGTTTCCCGTGTGAAACATTCTTTTTAGTGAAGTTACCCAGTAATTTTAACCCAAACAAGGATCTTGTCCTGAACCAAGTAGTTTTGGTGCTTAAAACCAACCAAATTCTGCTGTTTCACAACGTTAACCACTAGCTTTATTTTGAAAGCCTAACCGGACGTGTGATATTTATTCTTGCTAACTTACCTGTGGAGACCTGTGGAGCCCTACATGGATCCCCAGGGCGTTAAAAAGTGACGCCAAGAAGTCTTGAGCAAAACAGGTTGATCATATTATTGGATCCGTGTATGGTTCGTTCTTTCATTATTTCGTTTCAAAACCAAATCGGAAAAAACAAAAAAAAACAAGTCGCTTTTTGGTTTTTCTGTTTTAAAACTAAAAGGGAAAAATGGAAAAACGGTAAACAAAAAAACAGACATCTGTTTTGTTTTTGTGTTTTAAAACTAGGCCTAAAACTGCAAACAAAGGAGCTGCGTTTTGTTCTGTCTTTGACAGGTGTTGTATCCCTACAGCCCGTCAGTTTGTAACGCACTGGGGATCCCTGTAGCGTCATAGGACAACGCAGTGGGGGACGCCCTGTAGTTGTGTCAGTTTGTGACGGTAAAGGCAGGTAAATTTTATTTTTTTTCCTCGAGGCTGCGGCCAGGGTGCGAACTACCGGGGAGCTTTACTCCTCCTAATAAGACATGATTTGTAATAATTCTGGGGGTCTATGAGTTGTGTTGCTAGTGGAACCGGCGCACTCGGCGGTCAGTGTTCGTTCCCTCTGGCTGGATGAAGTCTGACGCTCCTAATCCACGTTTTCCTGCATCTGGAGGTTCTCCGCAGCGCAGCACGACTTTTTCTTCCAATCTCACGAAGAAAATAAAGGTCAGGGCGAAACAGTGTAGCCTAGAGAGGCTGAACGAAAATTACCCGAACCTTTTAATCCCTGTATGATTCGTTAATATACATCTCGCCGAATTAACTAATAACAGTCCATGTTTGCTGTGTACCACTGGATGCTCTGACAACTATCACTGAATTTTAAACCGGCGAATTTCGGGAAAGAGTTCCTGTTCCAGTTGCTAGTGAGGTACAAACTGAGTTACAAACCGTTGAGCCAATAGCAGCCTCAAAAACACCCTTATGTTGATGTTCAAGCTCATCTTAATTACATTTAATCAGACACAGCCATCGCCCAAGTGTCTCTGCTGCAGGTTTATCAGGGTTTTTCCTGGCTCAGAATGGGCCTTTTTTTAATGTCCCGCCTACTCTAGGCTGTGATTGGTCGGACAGCCCAGAGAACCTGATCTGGAGAGGGTAAAATGCAAAAGTGACAGTACCAAGTCAAGACGTCGTATTTAAGTTAATGTTCTGTTTGCTCAAAAGCTGTTTGATTAATGGCTATTACAACACATTAGGAGAACATTTGAAACAGTTTTTCATTTCTTATCATTTTGGCGCTGGTGATTTTCCTTTGGCGCTCGCTAAAACCTCTTTGTGGGGCGCCAAAAAATGTCTCTACGCAGGAAAAACCCTGTTTATCCAGTGGAACACACAAAGCTACACAAATCGGACTCATTAAATATAATCTATATTTTTCCGTTTTGGAACGGAAAAAAAACAAAGAACGACATACACGGATTCAGTGGGTCATTATTATTGATGTATTGATGTCGTTTGTCAGAGTAGAGCTAACGTTTACTGCTTTGTATACTTTCTGTAGTTTAATCTGAGATGTAGTGGAGTACAAGTATAATGTTGCACTACTGTAAAAGTACAAGTGCATCAAAATTGTGCTTAAGTGCAGCACCTGAGTCAGTGTACTTTCGCTCAACTCTCAATCTAGATCACAAGCAGGATGATTGTAACAAACTAAACACAGACGGACCAATTCTACTGTCTTCTAAAATAAATTAAAGCTTTTTAGATCCCTAAAATAGTTTATCATAAAACCTGTGCCACTGAAGCAGAAGGATATTTTTCATTAGCCGCAGTGATCCTGAGGGGCGGCGGGTCAACAAACAGGTGTGTGAGGTGAAGACACCTTTCTTTAAATAGAAAATACGAACATCTGTTTTGGAGAAACACATCTGGGGGTCAGTTGTGTTTGTGGGGGGGGGGGGGGCTTTAACTCGACGTCTCATGAGGTTAAAAATCCTAAAAACAGACTGTGTGTGTGTGTGCAGGAATGTGTGGGTGTCAGTTAGCCGGCGGTGAGACGTTTGAAGTTTTTAACGAGGCGAGGCGGGTTACAGGAACGCCGACGGAGTCTGAGGAGGAACAAAAAGCCTTGAAAAATGCAAGGAATTCCCATAATGCAGCGAGAAAGAGAGAGAAGATGTGCAGCTGCTGAACCAGACGTGCTGACTTTAACTTTAAATTGTTATTATTATTAATATTATTATATCTTTACATGCTAAAGGTCAGGGCCAGGGTTGAGAGATACAGAGTAAAATGTTCTGTTAAAATCTGTTTTCTAATAGACTTTAAATGTAGGAGCCTTAGTTTAAAAGATAGTTCTCTTGCTGTTGGAATCAAATACTTTGCTCTTGAAGCTCAGTTCTGAGGCTGTTCTGTGAATAGTTTTCTAATAAATACAGCAACTTCTGATCAAACTTTCAGTTCGTCCCGCCCACATCCAGGTTAAGCCCCGCCCATCCTGAGTACAGATACAGATAATTTAATTTGTTGAACAGATACAGATAGTGTTGTACTCGTTCATCCCTACTAATTATATACTGTAGATAAGTTAATATTCCAACTAAGATAGAGGCAATTTTGTGACCCCAGTGAAAGGAGAACATGACAACGGCCTTGTAAACTGAAACTAATTTGGAATTTAAATCCTCTTAACTTAAAATTTAAAAGTAGTATAAATGTAGTTTTGCGGTTTAGCTTTAACTGTGAGCTAAAATAAGACAGAAATGTACGTCAGTTAGACTAGTTAAGTTTTTCTTGCATTGATAAAGTAAAATAATTGTTTGTTTTGACTCAAAGTATGAAGTTGAGTTTAATGTGGAAAGAAGCAGACCACTGTAGATATACCAACTTTAAGAATTTAAACAAAGGCAATCGATCAAGTTGAGTTACCTTGAAATGTCCTACATTGTACTCTTTATTAACAGTTCCCACCAAAAACAAGCACTAATTAAGATTTCTACACACAAAACACATGAGTTCATAAAATCTGATGTTTGTTATAAATTAAACTCCCCATCATGGACATTTTACTGCTTTAATTACTTTATGCACGTTTTCCTTATTATACTCACATACTTTAACTTTTAATAGAGTATTTCTACAGTGTGGTATTTGTACTTTTAATGCAGTAAAGGATCTGAATATTTCCTCCACGAAATTCTGATTTTGGAAAGAGATATTTAGTATTTTCTGGTTTTATATTTTACTTCTTTTGTTGTCTTACGTTTAAAGGTTTGTTATTTCACACACACATTTAATTTAAGAGCATGCATTACCAATTAGTCATTTGCGTGCATGATTTATTAATTCATAGATCTCCTCTACAGGTTTAGTACTTTCTCTGAAACCAGTATTTGTGCCGTACTCGCCTAAATTGGGCAAAATGTACATTTTTACACTGTGGTGTACTTTTACTGCAGTAAAGGATCTGAGTACTTCTTCCACCGCTGCTGTGTATTCATTCACACTACGACAACCATAAAATGAACTTCACAAATTTTTCTAAAGTGGCTCAGATTAAAGGAAACAAACAGACTCAGTTCTCTGGGAGCTGCAGGTGAAACTTCTCCGTCCTCAACTTGTCAAAGACTTCATAACATTATTGTATAACCACAACCGTCTGTGTCGTGTAAAGATCTCATTCAAGCTTCTCTTTACCTGCGTGTGTTTGTTTTTTAAGAAGTGACAAACAGAATCTGTTTTTAGCGTACAGAGTAAAATGCTCAGATATCAGACTGGACTTCTGCCACTGTGGTTTCGTGCTGCGTTCAGGACTCTCAGGTCGTCACTCGGGCCGCAGCAGAAGGCCAGCTGTTGCCAAAAGCAAATGTTACAGACGTTGTTGGGCTGCGTGCCGGCATGTTTCCGTCTGCAGTGACGTCAGACACAAAGAAAAGGTCATTACGTCATCAGACCGGGGAAACTTTCTGCATCTTCTCAAAGCTGCCCGAGGTCAACATGTGGACGTCAAGGACAACTTATGAACTTCATAACATTATTATGAAGAAATATTCAATGCTGAAATACATGAGTGGGCCCCTCAGAAGATTTTAAGCATTAAACTCTTAACTTCCTGCATTCAGGAGACATTTTCTGCAACAATTTATGGTGTAAATGTCTTAATTTATATGAAGGGAAACAAAGATATGGGAATATAATGCAGTAATCAGTAGCTTTTGTTTTAGTTTTAGTTGCTTTTATCGGACAATGCACATTTAAATTGCATGTTTTCTTCTTGTGCATATAAACCTTTCTCATAGCATTTTCATTTGTTAGTTAACATTTCAGGTTATTTTTCAGAACATTTTTAACAAATGCTTTCAAAAAGAGATGGGGACATGTCACTCATGTTCACTCAGTGAAATTGCCGAAGCGCTCACAGGTGTGCTAAATACGCAATGTGTAGGTCGCAGGTGTTTTATTTTGTTTTTAAAAACAGCAACATGTTACACAAAACACTGCAATACACTGTAAAACAACATACATGGGTGACAAGAATAGCCTCATTCACATAAGTCCATAAAGAGACTGAGTACCTTAGGACAAAACCCACCTGTGTCCTGATACCACTGGACGGGAAGGACAGGGGACCCTAAGGGAGAGACATCTAATCATTATAATCACAGGAACGAGCTGAAATCCTGTGTTTCATTAAGTCCATGATCAATCGTGGTCAATTCATGAATCCAAAAAGTTTCCATTTTTAAAAGTTTGACAATCAGGTTACCGCGTCTTGGACCTGGTCTCACTCTTTCCATGCTGATAACTTTAAGGGAAGTAGCCGAACTGAGGTTTGGGGTCACACTTTGCTCCTAATTATGCTAATTTGTTCTTGGGCTTGCGTGAAGACAGACTTGTTTTTAATAAATAAGGTTAAGGGTAGGGTCAGGAGCCGGGGAATGCATTATGGCAATGAGATGTATCCACAGGGATCGAGGAGTGAGAGTCTTCTGGGTGGCATAATAAACAGACCTGTGTGTCTGAGAGCTTTGAAGAGTCTGTCTTTGACCCCAAATAGACCTGCGTCTGACACCAGCCCACAGACCTGCAGGATGGATCCACATTTAGATTTACAATCGCTGGCCTTTGTTTGGACTCTCGCTTCCTGATGTGTCTTTTCCAAATAAATGGATTCTCTGGAAAGCTGCTCGAACACACCGGAAAATTCTTCACACGGAGACGCTTGGAGCCGATGTTTGTCCGTTTTTAGCAGATGTGGAAGGAGATGGAGATACTGTTCACTGTGGTGGTGCCACAGGGGGGGAAATACTCCATTACATGTACAAATACTGCACTCTGTACTGTAGTACCCCAAGTAAAAGTACTGATTCAAGAATCCACCTCCAAATCGTACACAGTATCTCAGCTCTTAGATCTGGGAAGGAAGGCAGGAAGGAAGGAAGGAAGGTATAGAGGGAGGAAAGAAGGAGGGAAGGTACAGAGGAAAGAGGAAGGTATGGTAGGAAGGAAGGGAAGAAGAGAAGGATGGAAGGAAGGTATAGAGGGAGGAAAGAAGGAGGGAAGAAGAGAAGGAAGGAAGGAAGGAAGGAAGGGAGGACAGAAAGGAAGGTATGGAACAAGTAAGGAAGGTAGGAAGGAAGGAAGGTATAGAAGGAGGAAAGAAGGAGGGAAGGTACAGAGGAAAGAGGAAGGTATGGTAGGAAGGAAGGGAAGAAGAGAAGGAAGGAAGGAAGGTATAGAGGGAGGAAAGAAGGAGGGAAGAAGAGAAGGAAGGAAGGAAGGGAGGACAGAAAAGAAGGTATGGAACAAGTAAGGAAGGAAGGAAGGAAGAAGGGAAGGTAGGAAGGAAGGAAGGTAAAGAGGGAGGAAAGAACAATAGAAGGAAGAAATGGAGGACACAAGAAAGTAGGTAGGAAGGAAGGAAGGTAGAGAAGAAGGAGGGAGGGAAGGTATAGAGGGAGGGAGGAAAAGAATGAGGGAAGGTAGGAAGGAGGGAATAAAGGAAGGGAGGAAGGTACAGAGGGAGGAGGGAGGGAAGGTAGGAAGGAAGGAAGGTATAGAGGGAGGAAAGAAAGGAGGGAAGAAGAGAAGGAAGGAAGGGAGGACAGAAAGGAAGGTATGGAACAAGTAAGGAAGGAAGGAAGAAGGGAAGGTAGGAAGGAAGGAAGGTACAGAGGAAAGAGAATGGGAAGGTAGGAAGGAAGGAAGGTACAGAAGAAGGACGGAGGGAAGGTATAGAGGGAGGAAAAGAGGAAAGGATGGAAGGAAGAATGGAAGAAGGGAAGGAATAAAGGAAGGTATGGAGGAAAGAGGAAGGTAAGGTAGGAAGGAAGGGAAGAAGGGAAGGTATGAAGGAAGGTACAGAGGGAGGAAAGAAGAAAGGAAGGAAGAAAAGGAGGACATAAGAAAGAAGGTAGGAAGAAAGGAAGGTACAGAAGAAGGGGGGGTAGGAAGGAAGTAAAGAAGGAGGGAATAAGGGAAGGTAGGAAGGGAGGAAGGTACAGAGGGAGCAAAGAGGGAAGGAAGGTAGGAAGGAAAGAAGGAAGGAAGTAAGGAAGGTATGGAGCAAGTAAGGAAGGAAGAAGGGAAGGAAGGAAGGAAGGTATAGAAGAAGGGGGGGTAGGAAGGAAGTAAAGAAGGAGGGAAGAAGGGAAGGAAGGAAGGAAGTAAGGAAGGTATGGAGCAAGTAAGGAAGGAAGAAGGGAAGGAAGGAAGGAAGGAAGGTATAGAGGGAGGCTCCTGAAGGCTGACGTGTCATTTGTAGAGCATGAAAACCAAATGAAGCTGTCGATGAGCTGAACGAGGATCAACAGCAGAATAAAACTTTGTTTTGTTTCTGTTCTCACGGCTCCTTTCACACAAAGACGTTATGCAACAGTCCTGATGGCTGATGGAGTGCGAGCCAGTGCTGAAAAAAAGGAAAGGCAAACAGGCCGGCAGGAAGGCGTTCAGAGAGATGGGCGTCAGATAGCGCTGCACCTGTCTGAGGACAAACCTCCTCAGGAAAGATAGCAAAGCTTTTCTGTGACCTACGTTTGTTTTTACTGATTTCTCTCCAGCCGTCGGCGGCTGTGACGCGTGGGAAACGTTTCTCAGAGGAAGAAGGACTCACGCTTTTAACTCTGCTTCAACACCCTTTCACCAGAGACAGATGAACATCTCTGAAATCCTCGAAGTCGTGAGGTAACGTCTGACGGACCTGCCCATCGATCGGACCGCTCTCTTCGTACCTGTCAAGATTGGGATTTGAAAACAGCGCCGCTTTCATTTAGAAGAGTGCAACCAGTGAATCCTAAAATCCCCACCAGGGATTGAAAGTGAAATGTGAAGGGCATCAACAATCCTTTGATGATCTTTTTCTTTATAGTGCTGTCCATACGTGTTAGAGAACTATTATGAGCCAGGTTCAGGTGTGATGATGAAGTTTCGGAGACTAATGAAGACTCGGGTCAGTAAACCATGAGATCCACAACTATGTTTTCAGTGGTGGTTTGCTGTCCATGTAGAGTGAACTAGATGTCTGCGTGTTGTTTATAACGCTCTGACAATGCAAATCTAAAGAATCTCTGTAGTAGATGTGGAATCAACATGGACCTAAAAGATCTAAAAAAAAAAGGGCTGAACGATTTGGGGGAAAAACCTTATTTTTCTATTGCGATCACGATTCGATTTGCGATTTTTTTTTAAGTTTAATATTCACTGCCAGTCTGTTTTTGACGGAAGCTGCGTCAAGCAGCACAGAGCAGATGAACCATGCAGGAAGTCAGACACAGAACGGCAGAGAGAATCCGGTCAGTTTTCAAAATAAAACACCCTTGGCAGACTCCCAATTGTACAATAAACAATAAACACAGTTAAAGAAACAATTTAACTACGTAGCCTACCTAAACATGGTAGAAGCATAAAAATCAAGGATAACCGAACAAATAAGCAAAATCAGACAGGCAAGACGCTCTTATTCTGAAATGCTCCATGTAGATATGTAACGTTAGCCTGCAGAGAACGAAACCGGCTCACAGAGAGCTGTGATCCATAGTTAAAGCACACAAATGACAAATTAACAACACATTAACAACGTATAGACTAAACGCTGCTGAAACACTTCAGTGTGAGTTGACATCGGACAAAACCGTGGCACAGCAGCCTCCTGTGTCGATTCGCCTGACGCCATCATCCCACGTTTCCCTCTAGTTTCGTTTGTTGTAGTAAAGTGTACACGCCCTGCGCCCGCTCTGATTGGTGAGTGGGAACGTAACAGGAGGCGCATGGTACTTGTGATTGGCGAGTAGGTCTGTCACACAATGATGACACCTGCATGACTGTTTAAAACGGGGTTAAATGCGCTGGCTAATTAACCTACATTTAATCGCCGTCTTCACGATTGGTTAATCGCTTTCTTTCAAATGGCAAATCATTAGATAATTATTACTCATGCATTCACGTAGTTGGTTGAGGTTGACAAATCTCGTATCAGACTGCAATTAATTATTATTTTCATTATTTATTAATCCGCTGATTATTTTCTCCATAAATCGATTGTAAAAATTCTGAAAACAAAATGCTGTCACCGATATCTAGAGCCCAAAGTGACTCCTTCATAATGCTTGTTCTGTCAGTTTAAACCTCAAGATAATTAAAAATATATTAAAATAATCAAAAGGAAAATCAGCAAATCTTCACATGAAATGTTTTTACATAAAAAACGATTATCAAAATAGCTACTAATTAAATTTCTGTCAAAATTATTGTACCAGCTGCATTTGTATAAACTGTTGAGTAATTTAATTTATTACAAAAATTTATAAACTCTTCATATGTTTTGTGTTTAAAAATCTTAATTTGTAAAGTAACTGAAGCTGTCAGATAAATGTAGTGAAGTAGAAAGTGACAAAATAAAAAGTACAAATAGCTCTACAAATAGCTCTAATTTGTACATACACAGAACAAAATTATAAAGGCCCCCATTCATCATGAGCTGAACTCACACATCTAAGACTTTCTCTATGTACACAAAAGGCCTATTTCTCTCAAATATTGTTCACAAATCTGTCAAAAATCTGTGTTTGTGAGCACTTCTCATTTGCCGAGATAATCCATCCACCTCACAGGTGTGGCATATCAAGATGCTGATCAGACAACATGGGGATTGCACATGTGTGCCTCAGGCTGGCCACAATAAAAGGCCACTCCAAAATGTCCAGTTTCCCTGTATTGTGGGGGTCCGGAAACCAGTCAATATCGGGTGCGACCGCCATTTGCCTCACGCAGTGCAACACATCTACTTTACATAGAGTTGATCAGGTTGGTGATTGTGGCCTGTGGAGTGTTGGTCCACTCCTCTTCAACGGCTGTGCGAAGTTGCAGTCAGGTCGAGACCCCGATGAGGACGACGAGCATGCAGATGAGCTTCCCTGAGACGGTTCCTGACAGTTTGTGCAGAAATTCTTTGGTTATGCAAACCGACTGTTGCAGCAGCTGTCCGGGTGGCTGGTCTCAGACCATCTTGAAGGTGAAGATGCTGGATGTGGAGGTCCTGGGCTGGTGTGGTTACACCTGGTCTCCGGTTGTGAGGCCGGTTGGATGTACTGCCAAATTCTCTCAAAACCTGAGACATCTGTGACATTGTGCTGTGTGATGGAACTGCACATTTTAGAGTGGCCTTTTATTGTGGCCAGCCTGAGGCACACCTGTGCAATCCCCATGCTGTCTGATCTTGATATGCCACACCTGTGAGGTGGATGGATTATCTCGACAAAGGAGAAGTGCTCACTAACACAGATTTTGACAGATTTGTGAACAATATTTGAGAGAAATAGGCCTTTCGCGTACACAGAGAAAGGCAAAAACAAAAGTGTTGTCTTTATAATTTTGTTCAGTGTAGTTACTGTCCACCACTGCAGAAGAGTGAGGGAGCTGCTTTGACCCGTGTTATAACACTCGCCCTGTGCTTATCCGTTATGGTTCCCCGCCCTGCACCGATATATAAGATCAATAAGGGAACGCCCAGTAGGTAAACATTCCCCCGGCCCCTGGCCCGGCCCCTCAGCCTTCAGGGGCCTGAGCGCTTCGTCCTGACCCCTGCACCGTGAAGGTGAGCCTGTGGTGTTTGGCACCGCTGACGGAAATCAAACCCTTCCATTTATTAGTTCTCAGAGCCGGTGTTGTTGTAAGGATCAGAGATGAAGAAAGGCTCGGGATCAATGTGACGAAAAGACAAACAATCGACGGGCCGAGGAAGATGTAAATGCACTGCTGAGTATCGTTTCCCCGCTTCAAAGACTACACCGGTTGCAGCTGCCGCATTTCACCTGACTTCTTTCTCATTGTTTTTAAAATGATTCCCATTAAGGATCAAATCATTCCTACTTTGATTTTTTTCTTCTTGTGAGTGAACAATGCCGATGAGCAGGTGACAAAACAAAAAACTGCCATCCTCTTTCAAAACCCCTTTAATAAAAAGTGCTGTTCCATTAGTTACTAGAAACTATTTTTTAGTTACTGTTAACTAATTGCTCATTTTTGCCATTGAAATCTACAGGGCTCTGCAGTTCAGATATCACCTTTCCATTAGTGACCAGTAAACATTTCCATTTTACTAGTACTTATTTATTAGTTACTAGTAACTACTCCATTCTTACTAGTAAGAATTTAAATGAACACCTTGAACGAGCCATTACACCCAAAAGATGTACTAGTAAGAATGAAAATGTAACTAGCATCTTTTGGAAGAGTTACTAGTACATTTTATTATTTAGCTGATGCTTTTATCCAATAGTAATAGTAACTAATAAATATGTACTAGTATCTAAATAGTGACTAGTAATATGGAAATAGTAAATACTATACTAATAGTGAGGTGACATTTCTGTATGTAATCATATAAAACCACATTCGACTCAAATATCTCTTGATATATTTAATTTCCCAAATAAGCGTTTCAGATATTATTTATATCGCCTTTTTCTATATTAAAGGAGATATCTCTGGTTCTTTTAAAACTTGTCCATTGTGAGTCTGACACTTTTGTAGGAGCACTAGCGGACTGGCATTGGGAGCACCTCATTTCCCGGTGGCCTGAGGGACGTTTCGGCCTGCTGTTAATAATTGTCAGCTTGACCAGCAGCAGCGGGGTAATATAGCAAGCTTTTTCTTATAAAATAGCAGGCAGGAGAATCCACCCATCAGGAGCGTCTCACTCTGTTGTTACAGTGTCCCAACGCCAAATGACAACCGGCCGGGGCGCTGGGGCGGCCGCACCCACGCTATCTCCGCTTATGGTGATGAAACAGCAAAAAAGTCCACCGATTTATTAAATGTTTTTTCCAGCAACTCTAAATCAAAGAAGTAAATTCCTTAACATTTTATTTGACTTTTAATGGACACGTGTAACATGTTTTATACTTCCTGCAAATATAATCCAATTAATTTCCATAATGTTGTGTTAACACCTTATTTTGAAAACCGGACTTTGTCGTATGTGTATCCTCCATCCTCGCGCTACATTCACCAAATCCGACGCAATTTGATAATTATACTGTATGTTGTGCTCGTATTGCGCACAATTAAGATTTAATAGCCTCTCTTCAGGTACGACTCTCATACCGCAACACTTGTTAGAAAATGAACAAAGTCGCTAACCTGCCTGTCAGCTCACCTTTTAACTGCACTTACCATAAAGGCTCTAACACGTGTGCACTCCAAACTTAGCGGCTAGCTTGATAGCGTTCTGACAAACGAGTGAAAGTGGAAACCCTGTTCAAACCCTTAGTTAACGTAACCATAATTACACCAAAAGGAAAGTGGTTGTCTCGAGTCGGATGCCAAAATGTGTGAGTTTACAGCACCGTCCACCTGCTTCGTTACCGATAAAGTGAAAAATGACTTGATATTGTATTTTCAGCGAATGTAGACTGGACACTGAGATACAAGCATTAAGGAAAGTTCAGATTCTGGATTAAATCTTCTCTAAATATCTTTCACATCAGTGTTTTTTTATCCTGGAGCCTCATTTATTCCTTTTGAAAACACTGAAATCAATGTGAAGTAGAAACCTGTGAGTTGTGAACCACAGCTCTGCAGCCTGATGAAGTCCTGGATGAAATCCTCCATGCCAGGGGGCTCTGTAATGGCCTACAAACCCAGTCTAAATAAACCCGGGTTACCCACAATGCCACTGCAGCGCCTTTTGCTCTCACACCTTTTCAGTTTGTGATTTTCAAGAATGTTCTTTTCCATCCACCTGAATATTCCCCGGGCTGCGTTTGGCTTCGGGGGAGTAATTCAGTCTCTGCAGGGTCACATCTGCTTCAAAGATGAGAGTTTAAACAACACAGAGCTTCTTTTTACTCACTTTCACTCAACGTGAAGGTTTGAACTCAGTCATGTAGCAGCAACTGAGGCTCCTGTTTCAATCACACTACGACAAGCTAACCGAAGTTAACCTCTAGACAAGTTACTAGATACCCTGTCAAACTTCTTCTGTCACGGTGTCACAGAAGAAAAACAAACACATGCCTTTAAGACATGTGACATGTCTTAAATGTCCCTGAGGACACGTAACCACTTGTTGCTCCAGAGGCGTGCAACCTCTGACATAAATAGCAATTGTAAGTGGCTTTGGATAAAAGCGTCAGCTAAATTAATAAATGTAAATGTAATGTTCTCTTCATGGAGGCTAAAGCTAACAGTCATCATCATCCTCCCCAGCTGATGAACCACGCAGAAGACAAGGAAATATTTAATAAATATATAATAAAGCAGCTGTGGACTACAGCTCCCCACGTCCCGGCTGAACAAATTTATTTGTCAACAAATTCTACGATGTGTTCGGTGATGTTGACCAATAGGAGCGCTCTTCACCTGTAAACACGGCGAGGAGAAAGAGGGATGATGCTGCTGGTTCTGCAAGGTGGAACTGTGAAACAGAGGAAAGCTGAACGCAAGACTGCCAGATTCATACATACCGCTTTAAACGCCATGTTTGTTGACATTCTTGTTGTGAAAGAGAGTTACGATAGGTTGGAGACCAACGTGTAGCACAGACTGCGTAAACAAAGCGGACACAGCTGCCATGACGTCCACCATTTGTTTGTGGACTACCGTTTTGAAGCCTCGATTTTTGCATTTTGGAACCAGATGTGACCATATTTGGATAAGAGGGTGGAGCTTGCTAGCTTGGTTAATAAATAATTTACATTTGCTGTGATATTAATTTTGGCTAGCAACAAAAACGCTTAAAACAAAATGTACTTAACATAAAAATAAACTCTTAAAAACGTTTTTCAACAGCCTTTATCCTGACTGACAGGTCGCCATGATAGCGGCTTGTAAATCAGCTAGTAGCCCCGCCCTAAAGCCTCCCCTGCTTCCTGGTCTCTGTTCCTCTAAATGGAACCATAATTTACTAAATGAACATCATGCTGTGTTGAAGAAGACTTGAAACTAGCGACTGAGACCATAAACTCATCAGGAAAGAGTTTACTGAGGGAATAAATCGGTTGACAAGTAGAAACATTTTCTCACAGACTTCTACACAATCACACTTCTTTCTGCAGCCGCTGGAGTCGCCCCCTGCTGGCTGCTGGAGAGGACGCAGGTTTAAGTCGCCCCCTGCTGGCTGCTGGAGAGGACGCAGGTTTAAGTCGCCCCCTGCTGGCTGCTGGAGAGGACGCAGCTTTAAGTCGCCCCCTGCTGGCTGCTAGAGAGGACGCAGCTTTAAGGAGCTTCAGCCTGACTAAGGTTGCTGCTTGACGTGTAGTCTGTCACGTCTCTCGGCCAAGTCACAGCGAGAATATATGACTCTGTAATCCATCATGTGACACAACGACTGTTACCAGACAGTCGCTGTGGAGTCTGAACCCGACATCAACAACATTCCTGCTTTAACCACATGGCAGCAGACAAGTATTAAAGGTAAAACGTCGTCTCGAAGCCAAAGCAAAAGTATTTACTGTGCAGCAGAGTTTAGTTTTACCATTGGGGGAAAACCTTGTATCTCCAGTTTTTCACATCAGTTGAATAAGAAAAGGAAGGCAGGAAAAGAGACTGTCTGGTTCTTCTTCCACCTCCTGATGAGTCTGAGTGACATCCTAACTGACTCACACCAACGTAAACACACACACATATATACTCTGGTATTTGCTGCCGTCTTCTAACACAGCTTCCTTCATACTTTCTATTTTTTAACGCTCATCCTCTTCCTCTGACTGGCCCGACTTTCCATCAGCGGGATGAGAGATGTCTGACATTCTTCTTCTCTGCTCTCTTTAGACGTCTCTCAGCCTGTGTGGTCTGTCTCCGTCATGCTGCTGAGAAACAGCCTGAGTCACCTTCGCCGTGTGTGATCGACCTGAACTGTACGCTCGTTTAGGTGCTGTGCTCTTTGTGTTAATTAGTCCTCTTTAATAAACGACAGCAACATTTCCAGACAGAGTAGCAGAAAATGCAAAGTAGACAAATGTTTTCTGGAGAGCAGTGAACCTAAAACACATCTGTATGACGCTGCATGTTTCATGTTTCTACGTGTTTCCTACTCACACTTTTACTGCTGGACTGAAAAATCACAGAGAATAGATTCAAATTTTGCCAAATTTGGAAGGCGACTACGGCACAAAACCTGGTTTCAGAGAAACTACTTAACCTGTAGAGGAGATCTATGAATTAATAAATCACGCACACAATTAGTAATGCATGTGGTTAAATTAAATATTAGCGTGCATTAACTTTAAACATGTTTAAGAGAAGTAAGATAAAACAGAAAATACTGAATATTATGAATCTATAGTGATCCTTTACTGCAGTAATGGTACTATTACCACACTTTAAAATACTCATACTAATTACTAATAAGTAAAAGTCCTGTATTGAAAATGTTCCTTCAGTAAAAGTATTTGAGTATTAAAACAGTAAAATGTCCCTGTTGTACGATTATATGTCCTCTGTCCCCGGCTAAGGGCCCGTGTCCACCAAAGCATTTTTTCTGACGCCAGCATCTTTTATCAATTCACTCCAATGGCAGCGGCACGTTTTTTGCACAATGCAGGAGGGGCGAGACAAACACCGCAACTAGCAAATCCGATCTTGAACGAAACAATGTGCCTACTCGCCGAGGTGTTTCCTCGCCCGCAAAATCTAATGAACCCACGTACGGAGAGTCTGTCCTCTCATGTTTCAGCCTTCTCTTCATACAGAGCAAGTAGGCCTACGCACTTTGTGGTGACATTTTTACTTTCAGTGTATCATAGCAACCACAGCATCTCGTTAAAAAAACAAATGCTGCGCCTCCAAAGCGCACCCTAGCCCTCCCAGCTCGGCGTTTTCAGTACAGCAGCTGCCGTTTTCAGCTGGTAAAAAACACTTTGGTGGACACGGACCCTAAGGATTTACATAGTCAGATCAGAACTGTCAAGTCACTCCTACAGTTGACTGATAGTCTAATCACGTGTCTGTGTGGCGGTGATTGTGGGCGGCGGGGGGGTTACACACGGTTTTCCATTTTAATCTTGAGAAGCTGCAGAGCCGCAGTCTCTGTTTAGTAGTCAGTGCAACTAACACTGTACATGTCCAGCTAAACTGAGGCTTGTTGTTGAGCATTTTCTCTCTGATCACTTGACATTAACCGGAGTTGTGCCGACAGCTTCATGCATTTCGCAGTTCCTCCAGAAAAACTACTGTTTTAAAACGATATAATAATCTTTGTGTGGTTCGTATATGGTGATAAATGATACGAACGTCCCGCGAGGTGTGGACAAGTCAGCACAACACCGGTGACGCTGGGGCTCCGTCTCAACAGCAAGTGGCTATGCTACACCCCGAACACACGGCTGGCCAATCACAGCGCAGTGTAGGCCTGGCTCTAACTGAGGTCACTTTCATGGCTGCGCTCCATTGACTCAAATGCAAAATGAGTCAGTTTCAGACTGCAGCTGATGATTCTTTTCATTCTGGATCAATCTGCTGATTATTTCCTCCATCAATACACTGATTGTTTGGCCGACTTGAAAAACGACTTAATCAATCAAAATAGTTACCAATTAATTTTCTGTCAAATGACTCTTCGTTTTAGTTGTACTTACTGTGGAGTTTAAATTTTAACAAAACATCATATTTTTTGTTATTTGTTTTTTTAAGTGTGTAAAAATCTTTATTAGTAAAGTAGCAGCTGTCAGATAAATGAAGTAAAGTAAAAAGTACAATATTTCCCTCTGACGTGTGGTGGAGTAGAATTACAAAGTGGCATGAAAAGAAAATACTCAAGCACAGGTACCTAAAATTTGTACTTAAGTACAGTAATTGAGTAAAAGTACTTAATTACTGTCCACCACTAGTCAGGAACCACTGCTTTAATCCTCAGAAAGTTCATTTTTTTTATGTGCTTCTCATATGTTTTAATGTAAACTCTTGCAGTAAAAAAGTGCAGTATTTCCCTCTGAGATGTGGTGCATTAGAAGTAAAAAAGTACCTTACATTTCTACTTATGTACAGTACTTGAGTAAGTGCACTTCGTTACCTTCCACCACTGATGAAAACACAATGCAGAGGCCTCCTCGCCGTCTGCTGATGTGTGGACTCAGCAGTGAAGTGAAGTGAGGAGTCGTGTGGAAAAAGGAGGTAAGATGCTGGAGGGGAGCGAGGCATGAATACACTTTTGAGAGGTTTTCATAATGGCTGCAGTGATTCAGGGCTAAATTAAGCTCAGGGAAGCCGGCTCCAGCTTCAGGGCGGGGCTTGTATTCTCATAAGTGGTATTATTTAGCCGGTGATGTCAGTAAATTGGCGAGTCGCTGGTGGCCTCGCTGTTCCAAACTGACATAGGAGAACAGTAAATACATTGATGCATGCAGCCTCACAGAGCGTCTCAGAGAGCCAAAAGCTGCACTCACAATCTCTGAATCACATCCCACAACATCAGAGTTTCACCCTTTTCACTCGTTAAGCATCTCCGTGTCTGTGGGTGAAGTTTCACTGGAGAAAGTCACATGTTAAAGTTTATCCAAAAGCTGATTCCTTCCTCCAGATCAGAGGTTCATAATCAGAGTCATCTTTTTAGACGCCTGACGAGGTAAGGTTTTACAGTAAAGCAAAGGTGCAAAGTTTAAAAGGAACATACACTTTTTAAGTTACTCTTGTTCATACGTATACAGACATTTTTGAAAATGTTCTCTCCTACAATGTTTGGGTGACTGAAATGTGAATTTTTTAAGGCAAGGCAAGTTTATTTGTATAGCACATTTCAACCACAAGTTAATTCAAAGTGCTTTTTATAAAACATTAAAGTAACAGGGAAATATAAAAAAGTTTTCAAAGAATTAAATAGAAAATAAAAACAGGCAGGTCTCTCAGCTTTGCTTATTTTACTTCTTTGATTCCCCATCTCCCACTCTATCCTCTAGGGACTCTAACCCTTATTCCTTAAACGCCATCTAAAAAGATCTTCTGGTTTCTGCGCATCCTTGTGTAAAAAATGACATCACCTGCATTCCCGCATGCCCATTGGTTCTTTGTGTAATGAACATGTGCCTGAAATAACAGCAACAACAACAATAGTGGACTACCAGTTTATTTACATTTGGTTAGTACTAATACGTCTAATTGTGTTTGGTGCTCAAGAGACAAACTTATTTTAAAAATGTGGGACACCACAGGGAGAATGAGAGAATTAATCAATTTTTAATATTTTATTCTTAAGAACACACACGCCAGACAGTTCAGTCAGGACGCAGGACCACATACTCATACATTTATACTAACAGAGCAGCGGTTCTGGGGACTTGTAAAATGTTTTGTAAAATGAAGATCAGTTGGACAGAATTTTTTTGAACAAAGGATAAAAATATCTCTTTTCAAAAATATATGTATATATATTATATATGTATAAGACATCAGTCCACTGAAACCGCTAACGGTGAAGGTTTGGTTAAAGAATTTGTTTCTCTTGCTTTATATATATATATATATATACACAGAACATAATTATAAACGCAACACTTTTGTTTTTGCCCCCCATTCATCATGAGCTGAACTCAAAGATCTAAGACTTTCTCTATGTACACAAAAGGCCTGTTTCTCTCAAACGGTTCACAAATCTGTCAAAAATCTGTGTTAGTGAGCACTTCTCCTTTGTCGAGATAATCCATCCACCTCACAGGTGTGGCATATCAAGATGCTGATCAGACAGCATGGGGATTGCACAGGTGTGCCTCAGGCTGGCCACAATAAAAGGCCACTCCAAAATGTCCAGTTTCCCTGTATTGTGGGGGTCTGGAAACAAGTCAATATCGGGTGCGACCGCCATTTGCCTCACGCAGTGCAACACATCTACTTTACATAGAGTTGATCAGGTTGTTGATTGTGGCCTGTGGCGTGTTGCCTTAGGCTGGCCACAATAAAAGGCCTTAGGCTGGCCACAATAAAAGGCTACTCCAAAATGTTTATAGCTTTGTTGTCTACGAATACACACACACACACACACACACACACACACACACACACACACACACACACATATAATGTATGCTTTGTGTGTTGTCTATATAATTATTCTGCAAGACATGAAATGGGGATGTGATGTAAACCTCTGTATTATTTTGAATTTATAATGCTGTTGATGTTGATTAAGGATCGTTAAATATGTTTCTTAAGCCAGTGGTTCTCAAACTTTTTCATGTTAAGGACCCCTAAACTGAGACCAATTAGACGATGGACCCCCATCTGATACGATTTTGTCCCAGGATCACCTATCTGATAGGATGTTGGCTTTTAGATGTTTTATTAAAAGTGTGATCAAAATAGTAATATGTTCTGTCATTGGGTTATTTATGAATGGAATTATAGTTAAAATAAATGATTCCCCTTTTTGCTGGGGACACCCTGGAACCTCCCTCTAGGGCCCCTAGGGGTCCCCAGACCGCACTCTGAGAACCACTGTGCTGATGCTGATATATCTCCGATAAACTAAAATCAGCATGGCAGATTTATCGTTCAGTAGTTTTATTTTGATGATTTTGATGTTTGATGCTTCTCTGAGCAGAATCTTTAGTTTTTTTGGCTGTTGATTTTGGCTTATTAGGGCTGCACGATATTGGAAAAAACTAACATTGCAATATTTTTCTTTTCAGCGATATATATTGCGATATGAAAAAATACAGGAAGTTTCACCAGATTACTTCAGTTCTCTATATAAATATAATTAAGGATCCTAAAAGAATTGATCAACTGATCAAGGATAATATTGGGATTGCTGGTTCACTGTGCATGCAGTGCCTCCTCGTCACTCACTAGTTACAAGAACTCTTAAATTGGAGTAAATGATGTTACATCAGACAAACTTCTCTTGTAGATTAGACATTGAAAATTAACTTTCCAAGTTTTCCTTTTCTATCAAGCAGCAAAAAAAGTTGAAGTGGTTAGTTTGACTTTGTTCTGCAATGTGACTATTGCGCAAGATCACATTGCGATGACGATGCTCTGGCGATATATAGTGCAGCCCTACCTCTTATACATTTCACCAACCGGTTTCTGAGTCACAGATAAGCTGCTGCCAGGGAAAATGTAAAAGGCCTGAGCCAAACAATCACAGACTCAGTTTCATCGTTTGTATTTCTTGTTTCCTTCGGAGCGTTTTAAACAGTCAGCTGAGATCAGTGGGACGTCAGGGAAAACTGCCAGGTGAGCACAACCCTAGTCACATGCCAAAGGGGCAAAGGTCAGCGAGGGCACCATCAGCTTCAGTCATGATACTGAGGACACAATGAGGACACAAGGAATCTCTGCGAGATTTAACATCCCCGCTGTGGGCTCCTTCCCTCTTTAAATCTTGGCCCATACTGTTTTTTTTGTCTGTGTTTGAAAATCCTCTTTTTTGTCATAACAGCAAAGGGCTGTCAGCAGGACGAACAATACGTATTTAACACATGTTGCCATGTCGAGAATGAAATACGCTAACTGTATTTAAAGAAGTTTAAACTAGCTAACTGTCTCTAAAGTACTTTACATTAGCTAACTGTCTATAAAGAAGTTAAACTAGCTAACTGTATATAAAGTAATTTACACTAGCTAACTGTTGTAGCAGGTCTACGTATGATTTTTAATAAAGTAGTTTACATTAGCTAACTGTCTATAAAGTACTTTACATTAGCTAACTGTCTATAAAGAAGTTAAACTAGCTAACTGTCTATAAAGAAGTTTACATTAGCTAACTGTCTATAAAGAAGTTAAACTAGCTAACTGTATATAAAGTAATTTACACTAGCTAACTGTTGTAGCAGGTCTACGTATGATTTTTAATAAAGTAGTTTACATTAGCTAACTGTCTATAAAGTACTTTACATTAGCTAACTGTCTATAAAGAAGTTAAACTAGCTAACTGTCTATAAAGAAGTTTACATTAGCTAACTGTCTATAAAGAAGTTAAACTAGCTAACTGTATATAAAGTAATTTACACTAGCTAACTGTTGTAGCAGGTCTACGTATGATTTTTAATAAAGTAGTTTACATTAGCTAACTGTCTATAAAGTACTTTACATTAGCTAACTGTCTATAAAGAAGTTAAACTAGCTAACTGTCTATAAAGAAGTTTACATTAGCTAACTGTCTATAAAGAAGTTAAACTAGCTAACTGTATATAAAGTAATTTACACTAGCTAACTGTTGTAGCAGGTCTACGTATGATTTTTAATAAAATTATGAAAATTAATATTTCAGAAATATTAACTCAAACCTCGAAAAGGGCACCGCCAAAGATTCAATTTGCCCATAGTCTCCGGACCTCTGGGTAATTTTTTTTATAATCATACAATTATTAACAAGCAATCAGTTAGTTAATAATCGCTCAATTATCTTAAATCAATCAGTCAATCTCATATCGAAGGAGTAAGTCCTCCGTGAAAGGGACTTGGAGTTAAGCAATACACACACACACAGTTCCTGTGATTACGGTGAAATTTATTAGATAACTAAGGTGAATATAAATGCAGTTAAATATACATCAAAGAAATAAACAATGGCTAACAAACATGGGGCAAACAATGACAATGTGGAGTTCTACTGTGGGAAGAACTTGATTCATAGGGAGAAAGAGAACTAATGAAAGCAGACGATATTAACTCGGTTAAATTTGGCTATGAGTTTTAAGGATTGAAGATAATCGATTAACAAACTATTGGACATCACTGATCACAGAATGCAGGGTTTTAGTCTTACTCCTTGTCGTTTCTCCCGGCCGGGTTGCTGGTCGGCGGCCTCAGTTCTCAGTTAGGACAGCTTAAAGAACAAAAGAGTTTGCGGCAAGCCGGGCCGAAATTCTTAGGGCGTTGCTGGGAGATGCAGCCGAAGCCGAAGAGCAAAGAGGAGCCAAGAGAGCGAGCGAGCGCGTGTCGCTGCTTTTGTTTGTTGGGGCGTGGTTCCCCGGGGGCTTGTTTCTAGTTTCTAACTTTTTAGCTTTTAACATGTCTAATCTAAAACCTATTTGCGCATATTGTAATCAAATATCTTCCCACAATCACACCTTAATTGTCAAACGGTTATACCGTTCTTAGTTTTAAGCATTTGATAAAAGGGAAACAATTACTTAATCGTTGTAATGATTGGAATGGTTACCAGTTAAACACATTTTCGGGATTTCAGAATGAAAGAGACTTATTCAATATTTCCTGGATAATATTGGCTGTTACACATTCTTACTTGGAGAATATAAGCAAGTTACACGAAGCATCAGATTATGAACAGGTAAACACAGAGTGACATTTATACATTAAAACGGCATTTCAGAACGATGGCATGTAATGCTTATTTATATCCGTGTGTTCTCGCATCTTTAATGAACAAAGTGTTTCTTTCAGAGCCAAAGCCAACACCTGTCAGATTCCAACACCAACAATCTGGTCGATCACTTCGATCATATCTGCTTGTCGTCACTAAATATTACTGCTCCTCTAAAGGTTAGGCCTACGTCTAAAGCTAGTAAGCAACCCTGGATAAATGACAGCATTCGCAGCCTAAAAAGAGAATGCAGGAAAGCAGAGCGCAGATGGAAAAAATCCAGTCTCCAAGTCCATTACCTCAGTCTGAAGGATTTATTAATTAACTACAATAACATGGTTAAGGATGCGAGAACACACTATTTTTCTGAACTCATTACTACACATAAACACAATCCCAGGTTTCTGTTTAAGACTGTGGATCAGCTGGTAAACCCAACCCCTCCTTGTGCCTCAGCTGGAAGTTATGATGACTGTGAATTGTTCTCTTACTCAGAGGTTCCTCACCAGCAACAAGAGAGTTTTAACCAGTTTTATCCCATCGACTTGTCTGAGCTTTTAAAAACAGTATCACAAATGAGAGTGTCCTCCAGCCCACTTGATGTAATACCTACAAAGTTTTTACTGAAAGTAATAGATTCTGTTGGGCCCCATTTGATCTCTGTTTTCAACAGCTCCCTATCTACTGGTTGTTTCCATGATTATTTAAAACGGCGTGAACCCACTTTTAAAGAAACCTGGTTTAGATCCCTCCCTCCCACATGATTTTAGACCAATTTCAAAACTGCCTTTTATTGCAAAGATTCTATAAAGAATTGTGTCCAAACAGCTGCTGACTGTACTGGAAAATAACAAAATATTTGAAAAGTTTCAGTCTGGTTTTAGGAAGTACCACAGCACTGAGACTGCCCTGCTTAAAGTCACCAATGACCTTTTAATGTCTGCTGATGAAGGCATGTGCTCAGTCCTGGTACTCCTGGAC
>NC_060172.1:2051074-2055072 GCF_021292245.1 Micropterus dolomieu | reverse complement strand
CTTTTAGTCCCATACGCACCAGCACGTACCTTGAGATCCTCGGGCAGAGGTCTGCTGTCTGTTCCAGAGTCTCGACTGAAAACTAAAGGGGACAGAGCGTTTGCTGTCAGGGCCCCGAGGCTCTGGAACAGCCTGCCCGAGGAAATCAGGTCAGCTGAGTCAGTGAACTCTTTTAAGTCCCTTCTTAAAACATACTTTTATAGGAGAGCCTTTCCCGATCTTATTTGACTTTATTTTATCCCTTTTATTTTATTGTATTTTACTAATTTTATATTTATCTTAAACGTGTATTTTAGTCTTTTCAATGTTTTCATGCTTTTATCTTGTATTGTTTTTGTATTATTGTCTCTTGGGTATTATTGTCTTTACACGTGTTAAAGCACTTTGTAACTTGTTTTTGAAAAGTGCTCTACAAATAAAGATTATTATTATTATTATTATTATCATTATTTTGTCCTCTTGGGGGAGCTCTGGTTCCATGAGGAGACTGAAGATAGCAAGTGATTATTTAACATTAAAATCGAGCTGGAAAATTAATCAAGTAGTATAGGATAACATTACTTTATCATATGCTTTCTAAAGGAAGTGTCAGAAAGTGTTGGAAACAAAGCATTGATTACAACATAAACTGAAGAAATGTCAGGGATCCTTGCTGAAAATTAGAGCACTGCAAAATTAACTTGTTTAGATTCTTCTTTTCAACAATATCAACAACAACATAATAACATAACTATTCAACTGGAGTGGAGAGATCTGTTAAGTAACTTAAAGATTATTTAATTAAACAAGGTAATGCTTTGAGTTTTGAGGAGACAGTATTCCTTGTTTACACAGAGGAATTCAGGGCTGTGTCCTTTCTCCAGCGTCTGGAGTTTCTCATCAATTCACGTCTGGGCGTGAAGAGGAGAATATCCTTTGATGTGAGGTAATTAACAAAGAGGGAGGTCAGTTGCCACGGTTACGTGTGTGTGTGGGGGGGGGGGGCAGTTTTGGGTTTCCTGCCCTCTTTCAAAAAGAGTTCTGATAGGCTGTTCAGGAGAAAGATAATTTCTGGTTAGCGTTTTTTTTGTCATTTTAACAGTCTGGCACCGAATCTTATCTCGGCTGCTTTTACGATCGAACTGCCCCAAAACAGCACTTAGGGAAAGCAAACCTTTCACCTCCTCCTTTGGGTGTTTCAGCTGTCTGTTGAGGGTTGATATCTGAAACCCCCTCCTTTTCTTTTTCTCAGAGAGAGAGAAAGAATTTGGGATCTCCAAATTTATTTGATATAAAATGAACCAATCCACACTGGCTTGATCACTACGCTGTATTTAAAGTAGTTTACACTAGCTAACTGTATATAAATTAGTTTACATTAGCTAACTGTCTATAAAGTAGTTTACACTAGCTAACTGTCTATAAAGTAGTTTACACTAGCTAACTGTATATAAATTAGTTTACACTAGCTAACTGTATATAAATTAGTTTACATTAGCTAACTGTCTATAAATTAGTTTACACTAGCTAACTGTATATAAATTAGTTTACATTAGCTAACTGTCTATAAAGTAGTTTACACTAGCTAACTGTATATAAATTAGTTTACATTAGCTAACTGTCTATAAAGTAGTTTACACTAGCTAACTGTCTATAAAGTAGTTTACACTAGCTAACTGTATATAAATTAGTTTACACTAGCTAACTGTATATAAATTAGTTTACATTAGCTAACTGTCTATAAATTAGTTTACACTAGCTAACTGTATATAAATTAGTTTACATTAGCTAACTGTCTATAAAGTAGTTTACACTAGCTAACTGTATATAAATTAGTTTACATTAGCTAACTGTCTATAAAGTAGTTTACACTAGCTAACTGTCTATAAAGTAGTTTACACTAGCTAACTGTATATAAATTAGTTTACACTAGCTAACTGTATATAAATTAGTTTACATTAGCTAACTGTCTATAAATTAGTTTACACTAGCTAACTGTATATAAATTAGTTTACATTAGCTAACTGTCTATAAAGTAGTTTACACTAGCTAACTGTATATAAATTAGTTTACATTAGCTAACTGTCTATAAAGTAGTTTACACTAGCTAACTGTCTATAAAGTAGTTTACACTAGCTAACTGTATATAAATTAGTTTACACTAGCTAACTGTATATAAATTAGTTTACATTAGCTAACTGTCTATAAATTAGTTTACACTAGCTAACTGTATATAAATTAGTTTACATTAGCTAACTGTCTATAAAGTAGTTTACACTAGCTAACTGTATATAAAGTAGTTTACATTAGCTAACTGTATATAAAAGTAGTTAAACTAGCTAACTGAATATAAAGAAGTTAAGCTAGCTAACCGTTTATAAAGAAGTTAAGCTAGCTAACTGTATATAAAGTAGTTTACATTAGCTAACTGTCCATAAAGTAGTTTAAACTAGCTAACTGTATATAAAAGTAGTTAAACTAGCTAACTGTATATAAAGAAGTTAAGCTAGCTAACCGTATATAAAGTAGTTTACACTAGCTAACCGTATATAAAGTAGTTAAACTAGCTAACTGTATATAAAGAAGTTAAGCTAGCTAACCGCATATAAAGTAGTTTACACTAGCTAACCGTATATAAAGTAGTTTACACTAGTTAACTGTATATAAAGTAGTTAAACTACCTAACCGTATATAAAGTAGTTTACACTAGCTAACTGTATATAAAAGTAGTTAAACTAGCTAACTGTATATAAAGTAGTTTACACTAGCTAACTGTATATAAAAGTAGTTAAACTAGCTAACTGTATATAAAGAAGTTAAGCTAGCTAACCGCATATAAAGTAGTTTACACTAGCTAACCGTATATAAAGTAGTTTACACTAGTTAACTGTATATAAAAGTAGTTAAACTAGCTAACCGTATATAAAGTAGTTTACACTAGCTAACTGTATATAAAAGTAGTTAAACTAGCTAACTGTATATAAAGAAGTTAAGCTAGCTAACCGCATATAAAGTAGTTTACACTAGCTAACCGTATATAAAGTAGTTTACACTAGCTAACTGTATATAAAGTAGTTTACACTTGCTACGTGTATATGAACAAGTTAAACTAGCTAACTGTATATAAAGTAGTTAAACTACCTAACTGTATATAAAGTAGTTTACACTAGCTAACTGTATATAACGTAGTTAAACTACCTAACTGTATATAAAGTAGTTTACACTAGCTAAGTGTATATAAAGAAGTTAAGCTAGCTAACCATATATAAAGTAGTTTACACTAGTGAACTGTATGTAAAGTAGTTTACACTAGCTAACTGTATATAAAGTAGTTTACACTAGTGAACTGTATATAAAGTAGTTTACACTAGCTAACCGTATATAAAGTAGTTTACACTACCTAACTGTATATAAAGTAGTTTACACTAGCTAAGTGTATATAAAGAAGTTAAGCTAGCTAACCATATATAAAGTAGTTTACACTAGTGAACTGTATATAAAGTAGTTTACACTAGCTAACCGTATATAAAGTAGTTTACACTACCTAACTGTATATAAAGTAGTTTACACTAGCTAAGTGTATATAAAGTAGTTAAACTACCGAACTGTATATAAAGTAGTGTCCACTAGCGAACTGTATATAAAGTAGTTTACACTAGCTAACTGTAGATAAAGTAGTTTACACTAGCTAAGTGTATATAAAGAAGTTAAGCTAGCTAACCATATATAAAGTAGTTTACACTAGTGAACTGTATATAAAGTAGTTTACACTAGCTAACCGTATATAAAGTAGTTTACACTACCTAACTGTATATAAAGTAGTTTACACTAGCTAAGTGTATATAAAGAAGTTAAGCTAGCTAACCATATATAAAGTAGTTTACACTAGTGAACTGTATATAAAGTAGTTTACACTAGCTAACCGTATATAAAGTAGTTTACACTACCTAACTGTATATAAAGTAGTTTACACTAGCTAAGTGTATATAAAGTAGTTAAACTACCGAACTGTATATAAA
>NC_060172.1:2047240-2050974 GCF_021292245.1 Micropterus dolomieu | reverse complement strand
AAAGTAGTTTACACTACCTAACTGTATATAAAGTAGTTTACACTAGCTAAGTGTATATAAAGTAGTTAAACTACCGAACTGTATATAAAGTAGTTTACACTAGCGAACTGTATATAAAGTAGTTTACACTAGCTAAGTGTATATAAAGTAGTTAAACTACCGAACTGTATATAAAGTAGTTTACACTAGCGAACTGTATATAAAGTAGTTTACACTAGCTAACTGTATATAAAGTAGTTTACGCTAGCTAAGTGTATATAAAGTAGTTTACACTAGCTAAGTGTATAAAAAATAGTGACACTAGCTAACTGTATATAAAGTAGTTTACACTACCTAACTGTATATAAAGTAGTTTACACTAGCTAACTGTATATAAAGTAGTTTACACTAGCTAAGTGTATAAAAAATAGTGACACTAGCTAACTGTATATAAAGTAGTTTACACTACCTAACTGTATATAAAGTAGTTTACACTAGCTAACTGTATATAAAGTAGTTTACACTAGCTAAGTGTATAAAAAATAGTGACACTAGCTAACTGTATATAAAGTAGTTTACACTACCTAACTGTATATAAAGTAGTTTACACTAGCTAACTGTATATAAAGTAGTTTACACTAGCTAAGTGTATAAAAAATAGTGACACTAGCTAACTGTATATAAAGTAGTTTACACTACCTAACTGTATATAAAGTAGTTTACACTAGCTAACTGTATATAAAGTAGTTTACACTACCTAACTGTATATAAAGTAGTTTACACTAGCTAACCGTATATAAAGTAGTTTACACTACCTAACTGTATATAAAGTAGTTTACACTAGCTAACTGTATATAAAGTAGTTTACACTAGCTAAGTGTATAAAAAATAGTGACACTAGCTAACTGTATATAAAGTAGTTTACACTACCTAACTGTATATAAAGTAGTTTACACTAGCTAACTGTATATAAAGTAGTTTACACTAGCTAAGTGTATAAAAAATAGTGACACTAGCTAACTGTAGAAGTAGTTAAACTAGCTAACTGTATATAAATAAGTAAAAACTAGCTAACTTCCTCGAACATTGATAAACGCACATCATTCAATTAACACTGAGGTCAGTTTTTAACCATAACCATGATTATTCTCCACCTGTAACCAAGTGTTTAGGTTGCCTAACCATTTCCAAAGAGTCACATGCTATGATACAACAGCACAAGACTGACTGACAGGCATACAGACAAATCAATGTTGAACTCAGACACTTTGTTAATGTTTTTTTTTTTTTTTATTGGGATAGCTAATAATGAAGGGGATAGAATATGACAATCATCTGTGTAAGTGCTCATCACCAAAGGATTAACACTTTTATTTCCAGTCCTATCCTAGGGAACAGAGTTTCAGAAAAAAAAAATCACGCAGCTCGTACAAAACACTTGATAGGAAAGTGATTTTATGAATGAGTTGTGTTGGTTTTGGACTTAAAGCATTATGAAGGTCTACTACCACTACTGTAACGTAAATAAAAAGAAAAAGTAATAAACCTAAAAATTGGTGGATTCCCAGCTTTTAAAACTCTTCCTTTTGTGACATGAACACAATGGGTTAGGGTTTTTTTTTTTTTTAAAAGGTGAAACATCAAAATAATAAATGTACATGGGGAAACATATAGAAAGGCAGTGCTGCAGAGGGAAAACTTTTGGCCGCAGTGCACATGGACATGAAATTGGATTATAGTGGAATACCTTTAGCCAATATTTTTCCTTTCTGGTAAATTACCCTCAGCCGCTGCAAAGTTCAACAACCAGATCTCAGATAAGGCCACAAAGTGATGTTGAACAACACTTTTTGGGAAATTTGAGGCACCGGCTTTCTGATTCCTCCACAAGTGTGTCTTTGAGTCCAAACTGCATGGGAACCATTACAGAGAAACGTATACAGAGTAAATATATAGAGCAGAGTGTAAATTGTCAGCTGGCTGCAGCTCTAAGTAATCAGACGGGAACTTTGGAGCTGATGTGACCCGATACCTGTGTAATTTTGCTCTTCTTTGTGTGTAATAATCCATTTCACGGTTTATGTTTTAAGTGGAGAATTAAGTAATTCTTTGCTTTCTCGCTGCATTGACTGTTTGTTCAGCAGTTCTGGGGTCAGCGCTCTGCTGCGTGTGGTCATTTTCAACTGAGTTTATAATACTCCTCGTATAAATCGCTCTTTGAAGCCTCCTTTTCCTTCCACAGAGGAACATTTCTCTGTATCCGGTTTATGAAGCAGCTCTCCGGCTTCTTTTGAACAAACTCCCACTTCCCCTCCCCCTTTCTCTCTTTCAGGCCAGGACTGGAGCGAGATCTCTACTTGTGTCATGTAAACTTGGACATTCCCTGGGAGGTTGTCAGAGGAGGAAGAGGGAGTCAGCCTTTTCCACGAAGGCCAAGGCAAACATTTCCTTTATTGAGGAACAGTATCTGCTGATGTGAGTTCTGTTAGTTGCTCTCCTATAAAGAGCCACTGTCTGAATCAAAGAGGTATTGATGCAGGAACTCAAATCGCCAGGTTGGAGGAGTTCAGCCTTTTGTGCTGCTTATAATTAATCATTTAAAATGCAAAAAAATGGGAAACCCCCCCAAAACTTATACTGGAGAGAGTTTACAGCGAAAAGGAAAAATGTTATTTGTGTTCAGATCCAAACCTTCCACATACTGAACTAAAGGAAAGTTCACTCTTTTTACAACCTGGATCCTATTTTGCAGTTTTGGCCTCCAGTCTTAATGGTTTTGATAACATTTTACTTACCAGAGTTATTGCAGAGATCTCTGGGAATTAATGTGATTTACTTTTCAGTAGCGTGCATGGAGCAACACCTTAAAAGATAATTCTCTTTAATAGCTTTTGATGTCTCTCTGTGTGATTTGGCCCTTCGTGTATCCACAGAAGTATTTTGTCTGGAGTATCTGGGAGTTTAACATCTGCGTCGAGACCTTCGCCTTTATAAATGGCAAATGTGTCATTTATAGGCTCATCATATGGGATGGATGGTAGAAAAACATTTGTTTGTTTATGATTTGCAAAGGTTTACTACACACAAAAGCTTACGACTACTGTATGATTGCAAAGTTGGCCATGCGAGGGTTCAAAATACTGTACATTTATATTATAGTACAATATTTAATAAAGTTGGGTTTAACTTCTTTAAATGACAGACTTTAGAGGAAAGGAAAATTAAACAAAGATTGTTTCTGTCCAGATAGCTTCTCCTAGACATAACTGAGCTCAGTGGTAGACTCTTGAATGAACCTTTCGTAAATAAAACAAGATAAAGTGTGCAAGAGAACGTGAGGCAGTCCCTCTAAGGTGCCCCAATGTTCGAGAAAACAAGATGCACTGCCCTCTAAGGTGCCCTAACGTTCGAGAAAACAAGATGCAGTGCCCTCTAAGGTGCCCCAATGTTCGAGAAAACAAGATGCAGTGCCCTCTAAGGTGCCCCAATGTTCGAGAAAACAAGATGTAGTGCCCTCTAAGGTGCCCTAACGTTCGAGAAAACAAGATGCAGTGCCCTCTAAGGTGCCCTAACGTTCGAGAAAACAAGATGCAGTGCCCTCTAAAGTGCCCCAATGTTCGAGAAAACAAGATGTAGTGCCCTCTAAGGTGCCCCAATGTTCGAGAAAACAAGATGTAGTGCCCTCTAAGGTGCCCTAACGTTCGAGAAAACAAGATGCAGTGCCCTCTAAGGTGCCCCAATGTTCGAGAAAACAA
>NC_060172.1:2039549-2047140 GCF_021292245.1 Micropterus dolomieu | reverse complement strand
CCTCTAAGGTGCCCCAATGTTCGAGAAAACAAGATGCAGTGCCCTCTAAGGTGCCCCAATGTTCGAGAAAACAAGATGTAGTGCCCTCTAAGGTGCCCCAATGTTCGAGAAAACAAGATGCAGTGCCCTCTAAGGTGCCCCAATGTTCGAGAAAACAAGATGTAGTGCCCTCTAAGGTGCCCCAACGTTCGAGAAAACAAGATGCAGTGCCCTCTAAGGTGCCCCAATGTTCGAGAAAACAAGATGCAGTGCCCTCTAAGGTGCCCCAATGTTCGAAAAAATGTGATGCAATCCCATTTAGAGTTCCCCGATGTTCAAGGAAAATGTGATGCAGTGCCCTCTAGGGTGCCCTAATGTTCGAGAAAATGTGAAATGATGTAGTGCCATAATGGGGGCCCTTCAGATGGAAAAATTGTCATGTGGTGCCCTCTAGGGTGCCCCTTTGTGTAAGGAAGTGTGGCAAGGTGCCCTCCATAACCACCCTGGAAAGCCCTCAAATTTGTGTAATTTACATCGCCCAGCCCAAATTTGCATATAGTCTCACCTTTGCATTGACTTTGTATGTAATTGTGTTGCAGTCTATGTAACTGTCAACAGTGGGATTTGGAAAATTTTGGTGGGTTTCGTTGACTTCTCGTCACCGTTAATGTTAACAGCTAATGTTCCACATACAGCCACCTGCTTTAGAGGAGGGGAATCTAGCAAACATTTCAAATACACACAGCGGGTTTTTCTTTTTACAAAAGGTTAAAAATATGGGAGATTTACGGGAAAATATTTAAGTGGGAGAGAATGCTAAGAATCCTGGGAAAAACTGGAGGGTTGACAGGTATGGTAAGGATCTATTCCAAGGCTGGATATTTACAAAAAAGGTTTTCTTACGCCTTTCTCTCCTGCTCATCCAACTATGATTCGGGTGCTGATTGGTTTATTGAAAGTATATCCACTGACAGCAAACAACAGGTTTACAAGTTTTGTACATCATTTTTGGACTTTGGGAGGAGAACAAATCATTCCAAGTCAAAAGGCCAAAGTGAGGTCATTCACCAGAGTCGACTCGTGACTCTAAGACCTCGGATGAACACATGATGTGAATCTGTGGGTTCAGTGTGAGTGGGAACATAGCAAAGAATAAAAATCCTTCCCATCTTAAAGCGTTAGAAACTCAGCCGTGTCATCAGTTTCTCCTAAAGCTCCGTCTGCTCGCTCTCATTCTCTCAGCTCAGCTCTGCTTCACTGTCAGACCCGATCGAAGCACCTGGAACCACTTCAAGGTCTCCAGGGTGGTTCTCCAAAACCAATAAACAGACCAGTTCTTAGGTGAGCAGTCCAAGTGTTCATCAATCTGATAGGTTAAGGACATCTTACCCTGCGGTCCACACCCAGATCAACTCTGAGCGGGCTGCTCAGCCGGGCTTTCCTTTGGACCTGCAGAACATATCATCCAAATTGGCCTCATTTAAACAGCAGCGAGGCACAAAACAGTGACATCACTGCTTATTTCGCAAACATGTTGGCAACCGCAATGTTGGAAAATGAGATAAACTTTAAGAAAACAAATTGTCTCTGAGGAGTTAAGGAAAATGCCAATTTCAGTGCTCACTGAAGCTCAGACGCATGAGCTTACTAAGATATTTAGCTAGAAAGATCCACAAAATGGCTCTACGATGTGTGTTTACGCTGCACTATTAAAGGATTAATGTTTATAATGTATTCACACCAAGCAGGTAGTCAAATACTCGTGTTTCTGTTGCTTCTCGCAGTCAGGGATCCCCCAGCATCATCTCACCCACCTACAAGCATTTCACTATTAATGAGAAAATCATTCAACTATTTAACCATCTGTACATCGATATCTAAATATTCTTAAAGTGCCAGGTGACAATACTAAACCATCAAATAAAAGGTCCATCATGTGTAATTGTTCCACATAAATTACCTACATTTCAAGAAATATCAAGACACAAAGGCTGTTTTTTCTTCTTCCTGACATATAACAATAAAAAATTTCAATAGCAAGCTGCATTTGCTAGCTACCTAGCTAGCTGCATTACGCATGTTTTCGGAATCTGATCCAGTCTTACGTTATTTCTTAACATTATCAATGCAAGACAAATAAACGTGTGTTTATAGAGAGCATAGGTCCCTCCCTTTTCGGTGGACAACAATGTAAAAACGCTTAAGGAGAATCATTTTAACCCTTTCAAGTATGATATCCTCTACAGTGGACAGATATTTGGAAACCATTTTGAGCCATTTAAGCTAAAGGACCATGTCCCAAACTACAACGTGGTGGACCCCCAAAGCTTTGTCTACAATTCCATTTGATTATTATCTGTACATCTCTGTCATTTTAATATACTGCATCATAAATTCAAAATAGGGAAGGGAAAAAAAGATGCACCAGCCTCAGCAATAACTGTAAAATACTTTTATTCTCAGAAAACTAGACCAGTAAAACTAAATAAGATGTGAGAAATACTTTTACCCGATTTTCATACATATATTTCTTGTACATTTTGTACTGTGACTGAAAATACATCAGTCCACTCCAATGGATGTTAAGCGCCAAAGGGTTTATTCAGCCTTATTTTGTATGTTTAATTTAAAATGATGATATAATTTGAACTTGAATAACTTTATGTGTATTTATACCACTTGCTTTTAGTAATAGTAGGTTTTTTGAACCTAGATTGTGTTTCCACTGAATCCATTTATATGCAGTGGACTTCAACGGAGGGGGGTGATAGCGCAGTGGATAAGACACATGCCTTTGGTGTGAGAGACCCAAGTCAATACCCCGTTTTTTAAAATGTCCACCAAAGTGTCCCTGAGCAAGACACTTAAGTCCTCGTTGCTCCAGAGGCGTGTGACCTCTGACATTTATAGCAATTGTAAGTCGTTTTGGATAAAAGCGTCAGCTAAATGAGTATGTGTAAATGTAAAATGGACACATTTCAAAATTAATATATTGAGCATACTTTTTCACTTCTTTAAAAGTAAAAAAAAACAAAACATAAAAAATATTACTTTCTGATTTAATAATTCATGCGTGAAAGGGTTAACATTGAACAGCAATGTTTTTACATTGTAGTAACTGTATACTCTAATTATTCTAACTGCCTGGTTTTAATTTGACGTTACTTTAGCTGTTCTGGTTGTGTACTGGCTGTATTTCTTCTTCTGGCTCATTTAATCAAACCTGCTCTTGGGTTGAAGTCTAGAGAAGCGGCGAGTCCTCAGACCTCAAATCCACATTACCTCTTATTTCTAATTGAGCATCTGTATTGAATCCACATGCTGTGCAGCCAAACCTGATGTTGAGAAGCCGTGTTGCCTCCGCCAGTCAGCTGGCTGCTCACTTATGCAAATCTGAGAAGCTGACAGGCATTCCTGAGCGTCAAATACCCCGAAAAAATAACTCAGCCCGGTCAGAGAGTGATGGGGCTGCTATAATAACTGTGCTGCATTTTTACAGTGTGAGGGTAGAGTCTGGGAGATGGACTGTGGAGGCACAGACACACAGAGTGGTTTTGGGTAGAAAATGATTTTACATTGCTGGTTAACCACAGCATGAATACAGCACATGTATAATTTACTCAGGGCAAACACAACTGAGTTTTACAGCATGTATTCCTGACGGGAAAGTAACCGCCGGGTGAATTACTGGAGGCAGCGCGACTCAATGTGACGGATCATGACAGTGTCAGAGCGCTAAAGCTCAGTTAGCTGGATGGTTGCAGGTCTGCAGTGAGCTGTGGACGGACTGGGACACGCTGGACTGCTGATTTAGGTCAGTGGTTCCCAATCTGGGGGCCGGGGACCCCCTCAAACGGAGCCCAAAGATAAATCCAAGGGGGTCACAAAATGATTAACTGATTAAATAAAGGTAAATATTATATATTATATAATATATTTTAGATGCCCTCCAAGACAAATCCCACTGATTCAGGTTTTGTAGCTATGTGGTGGGAAAAAATGACTGAAGTACTTTACTTGTACTTTAATTGAGTTTTTCACATTTTCTGCTACTTAATGCTTCTGATTAACTCAAATTAGGGGTTAATTAATGGTTAAATTACCATATTTTTGTGGATTATCTGTGCAGGTTTAAAATCTACCATCTAGCATGATAGCAACCAGAATCGTTTTTCTTTTAAGGCGTGAATTATTTTATTATTTAGTGAATTCCTGAAGGGGATTTGCTCCTTTTAAAGTCCTTAAACCAGACAGATAAATAAATAAATATACTTTGTATGAAAACTTTAATAAATAACATTATCCTATTAAAATGCATTGATTCCATCATTATTAATGAATGAAGTGCTGATTTACTCATTCATCTATGTGTATTTACGTATTTGTGTGCAAACTGTTGATCTATTTTAACACATTTTTTAATGTTTATTGCTTATTTATAATGTTTTAATTGTGCTTTACAATCTTTCCTTATGAACGGTACACACCCTGAAATGAATATTCTCAATGGATAAATACATTTCTTTGAATTTGGATTGAATTATAACTATTAATGGGTAATTAATAAAAGGTGTTGTTGTTGCAGCTGGTGTAATGCAGCATAAATAATGTGTAATATTATGTATTGTAATGGTAAAGAGCCACACATACAGTCAGAGTTATCTGTGACAGATGACTCATCCCTCCGGTTGTTTTGCTCGCCCTGTTAGACGAGCAGCCGCCGGCCTTCGCTCGTGATGGTCAGGTCATTTTAAATGTCACCCTGCTGGCTCTCTGCGTCCGGACAGTAAAGTGTCCGTCGGCATCGAGGCGTCGCTGGTTGAAAAGGGCACACGTCCTCAGACCTGACACACCGCTATTACAGTTACACACAAGTCTTTTATTAATTAAATGGTGGATCCATCAACAACAAACCACAAACAGGTAAACAACGGCGCAATATCTGACAGGTAGATTTTAATTTCTTTTGCACAAGTTTAGATTTTGGCAGGTCAGAGGGGTCAGATAAGTTGATGGCAAAGGTCTTCTTCCAGAGAGCTGAACTCGTCGTCACACTGGATGTGAGAAAGATGCTCCTAGATAGCGCATTTGCTCCAGTGTTTACTCTGTGACGTGTTGATGATTCGCGGCTTAATGAGCGTTTTCCTGTCTCCTCACTGCCACCCACTAGTTTCATCTCTTCCTAAAATAGAGAGCTACTTCCGAGAAGTCAACATGACACATTCAGAGTCCAGACAGCACGAAGGGTGAGTGTTGGTTCAACGCTTTTCCCCCGTGGGCGAGTTATTATCCTCACAGTATGCCTCAGATCACAGCGCTGACCTCTGCAGCCTGAACTACTACTGACAGAGCCGGGAGACAGAAACCAGAGAGAGGTTTCAATCTTTTAGCTCCGAGGCCACTTATCCTACGACTTCCACACACTTACGGCTTATTTAGGAAACAACAAGTACTAATCAATTTCAAGATTTTTACAGAAGGTGTGCGACTTTGACACATACTGCAATTGTAAGTCGCTTTGGATAAAAGTGTTAGCTAAATGAATAAATGTAATGTAAATAGTGATGAAACAGCGATAAAAGTCAACAAATTTATTTAATATTTCTCCAGCAACTCTAACTCAAAGAATAGAAAATAGAATAAATAGTGTAATAAATAATGTTTTCAGTTTGGCTGCTTGTTGCCTCCTCAGGTTAATTATTATTCCAGTAAAGTGGATTCATTTCTTAAGCGCGCTGCTGAACAGGTTTCCTGTCACTTTTAAGGACGGGGTGCGGTGACTGAAAGTAATTGTAACTTAACGAGTAATGTGACCATTTACTTTTAATACCCAGTAATAAGTAAAGTAATATTGTTACTTGTTAAATGAGTAATAAGTAAAAAGTTAGTCATTACAATTTCTGACTGATTTGCCCAACACTGCAGCTAGATATGCCGTATGAAGTGATACGCTGCGAGGACAGCGCGCTGCTTTCTGACCGTCTATATCTTTCGGTTTCGAAGATCTTGAAGAGAACAGACAACAGCCAAGGTTGCTAAGGAGACAAGCAAAAGCAAAACTTGAAACACTTGAAACTAGAAACTTGAGTTGGCGTGAGGTACTCAACCATGGGATGGTAAGGAATAATCTGGCGTCGAGTCACCGAAGGTTTTATACCACAGGATGATGAGAAGCTTGCAGCTCAGTCAGGTGCGAGTTTAATCTCAAAAGCTTTGCAATGTTTTGCACAATGGGCTTCAAGGTAGATTTTCTCTCGTTTGGTGGGCGTGTCAGAGGTGTTACCCAATCGGCTGCAACAACTTTGTAAACACAGCAGTGTTAAAAAGGCAGTAAAATTTTGCTTCGTTTTATCGGCGCTGAACTCAGCCCAGGTCTCCTGATTTCTGTCGAGCCCAAAACACATCCAAAAGGGGATGGGAACCAGCGCTGGCTGTGACAATTGTGTTGCTAAAGTGTGTTTCCAAAGTCAAGCATGAACTTCAAAACTCAACTTTTAAACCAACACACATGAGAAGTCACCAAACTCTTATCTTACCCACGATGCCACTGATATCTCATGTTTAATTGCAGTCCAGATGTGTTGCTGTGAACCACCTCTCAGCAGCTGGAGAGGACACTTCTCTGTAGGATCTGACTCTTGTGAAAATAACCTGAGGTGGGGAGGGTGAAAGAGCTGGAGAGCAGCCAGGCGGTGGATGTGCTGATGGTGCGTTTTGAGGCGAGGGCTGCCTCTAATGTCTGGAGCACATTAGAGGAGCTGAGCCCTAAAGCTGGCTGATCAGTGCCTGGAGTTCCCTTCCCAGGACAGTAAGTCAGTGTATCACAGATTGGACAGATCAACCCAGAAACCTTCCCATAGCCCCACCCCTATACATAAACATACAACCAGCCACGCAGGGACACACGTGTGCATTAACACCAGGGGCGTAACGAGGGGCCCGATGCAGGACGGTCACAGCGGGTCCTCCCATCACAATCAAGGTAGCATAATATCATTAGCAAATTAAAGAAGTGAAAGCTCGCAGCTTTAAAACAAACAGCCAGAGCGAAATGCCCTTCAAAACATATGAACACATGAGTGGTGACAGCGCACCTTCAAAACATATGAACACATGACCGGTGACAGCGCACCTTCAAAACATATGAACACATGACCGGTGACAGCGCACCTCCAAAACATATGAACACATGACCGGTGACAGCGCACCTTCAGTACATATGAACACATGACCGGTGACAGCGCACCTTCAAAACATATGAACACATGAGTGGTGACAGCGCACCTTCAAAATATATGAACACATGAGTGGTGACAGCGCACCTGTAAAACACGGTGACAGCGCACCGTCAAAACATATGAACACATGAGTGGTGACAGCGCACCTTCAAAACATATGAACACATGAGTGGTGACAGCGCACCTGTAAAACACGGTGACAGTGCCCCTTCAAAACATATGAACACATGACTGGTGACAGCGCACCTTCAAAACATATGAACACATGAGTGGTGACAGTGCCCCTTCAAAACATATGAACACATGACTGGTGACAGCGCACCTCCAAAACATATGAACACATGAGTGGTGACAGCGCCCCTTCAAAACATATG
>NC_060172.1:2038107-2039449 GCF_021292245.1 Micropterus dolomieu | reverse complement strand
TCAAAATATATGAACACATGAGTGGTGACAGCGCCCGTTCAAAACATATGAACACATGAGTGGTGACAGTGCCCCTTCAAAACATATGAACACATGAGTGGTGACAGTGCCCCTTCAAAACATATGAACACATGAGTGGTGACAGCACCCCTTCAAAACATATGAACACATGAGTGGTGACAGCGCACCTTCAAAACACATGAACACATGAGTGGTGACAGCGCACCTGTAAAACACGGTGACAGTGCCCCTTCAAAACATATGAACACGAGTGGTGACAGCGCCCCTTCAAAACATATCAACACATGAGTGGTGACAGCGCCCCTTCAACACATATGAACACATGACTGGTGACAGCGCACCTCCAAAACATATGAACACATGAGCGGTGACAGTGCCCCTTCAAAACATATGAACACATGAGTGGTGACAGCGCACCTGTAAAACATATGAACACATGAGTGGTGACAGCGCCCCTTCGAAACATATGAACACATGAGTGGTGACAGCGCACCTGTAAAACACGGTGACAGTGCCCCTTCAAAACATATGAACACATGACTGGTGACAGCGCACCTCCAAAACATATGAACACATGAGTGGTGACAGCGCACCTGTAAAACACGGTGACAGCGCACCTCCAAAACATATGAACACATGACTGGCGACAGCGCACCTGTAAAACACATTGACAATGCACCTTCAAAACATATGAACACATGACTGGTGACAGCGCACCTGTAAAACACGTTGACAATGCCCCTTCAAAACATATGAACACATGACTGGTGACAGCGCACCTGTAAAACATATGAACACATGAGTGGTGACAGCGCCCCTTCAAAACATATGAACACATGACTGGTGACAGTGCCCCTTCAAAACATATGAACACATGAGTGGTGACAGCGCCCCTTCAAAACATATGAACACATGAGTGGTGACAGCGCACCTGTAAAACACGGTGACAATGCACCTTCAAAACATATGAACACATGAGTGGTGACAGCGCCCCTTCGAAACATATGAACACATGACTGGTGACAGCGGCCCTTCAAAACATATGAACACATGAGTGGTGACAGCGCACCTTCAAAACATATGAACACATGAGTGGTGACAGTGCACCTGTAAAACACAGTGACAGTGCCCCTTCAAAACATATGAACACATGACTGGTGACAGCGCACCTCCAAAACATATGAACACATGACTGGTGACAGCGCACCTGTAAAACACGGTGACAATGCCCCTTCAAAACATATGAACACATGACTGGCGACAGCGCACCTGTAAAACATGGTGACAGCGCACCTCCAAAACATATGAACACATGAGTGGT
>NC_060172.1:2029859-2038087 GCF_021292245.1 Micropterus dolomieu | reverse complement strand
CTGTAAAACACAGTGACAGTGCCCCTTCAAAACATATGAACACATGACTGGTGACAGCGCACCTCCAAAACATATGAACACATGACTGGTGACAGCGCACCTGTAAAACACGGTGGCAATGCCCCTTCAAAACATATGAACACATGACTGGCGACAGCGCACCTGTAAAACATGGTGACAGCGCACCTCCAAAACATATGAACACATGAGTGGTAATATGAACACATGACCGGTGACAGCGCACCTCTAAAACATATGAACACATGAGTGGTAATATGAACACATGACCGGTGACAGCGCACCTCCAAAACATATGAACACATGAGTGGTAATATGAACACATGACCGGTGACAGCGCACCTTCAAAACATATGAACACATGACCCTATTAGTGCACAATGTCACACATTTGAAAAAGATCCTGATCAGTGACTGTGCAACACATTTACATGAAAAAACGTCGGTCTGTCCATAAGAATGAAGTTGATTACTAGTCAAATAAATAATAATAACGTTGTACTTACAGTAAAGGTGCACTCTCCTGAGCTTTATCCAAAGTAGTTTATTAAACCGGTTAAATGCAGCTGGCAGGTGTCTCAGTGTGTGACAGTGTGACGGCTCTGGTCCAGTGGTTTCTTCAGGTCGTGCTTAGTTCTCGTGCTGTTTTCACTCCTCTGACGCGTCTTTTAAACACTCGCGGAATGACAGGAGTTGTGAAATGTCGAGGTGAAGTCATTTTTATAAGTAACGCGTCCTCGCTGTGCTCACAGTGTTTCAGGCTGTAGAAGTTCGTCCTCGTGATCACGGCGGCGGTTGGCGCGATGCTGTCGCTAGCAGCAGTTTCCCCTTCGGTTCTTCTTGCTAACAACTCCTGTTTGATGCTACCCCGTTTTATTTTTAAAGAAAATTTATATCTTTGGTTTGTTTGTTTTTTGCTCGGCTGCTTCTTTCAATTTTCGCTTCTGAAACCCACTTTTGTGTTTTTACTCTATACGGTGTTAATAATTCACTAGCTAGCTACTCCTCTGTGCTACACAGCGAGTCAATCAATGTTACCCAGAAGTCTGTGCGGTTCTACGTTATACAAATTTAACGTAAAATTCCACGAATCTGTTCTTATTTAAACTTAATTTGGATGCACCAACTGTGGAATTATCTGGAAATGGACTGTTTGTATGTAAATAATTTAATGTTATTGGATTCTTATTGAATATGAATGACATCAAGTGTGACACAGACACACCATAATGAAAGAGGCTTAACTCAGTGACCAGTGTAAATTATTATTCACATTAATGTGGATATTTTGACAACCAGAGTTTTTCCTACTTTGTTAAAAAAAATTCTCTGTCTGTATGAAAATGCAAAAACACACTGTCAAGAGCACGCAAACCGCCAGGCGGCTATATAACCCTAACCGTAAAGCCACGTTGGCCAATCAGAGCTGAATAAAATTGTAAACCCCACTGGTACACGTCCACCAATGTGTCCCTGAACAAGACACTGAACCGGCGTGCGACCTCTGACATGTATAGCAATTGTAAGTCGCTTTGGATAAAAGCATCAGCTAAATGAATAAATGTAATGTAAACAAAGCAGGCAGTGGCGCACAATCTGACATCTTTTTTTATTTTTTATTGAAACATAGTTTATTACAGTAACAAAAATGCAAACGATACAGATAATCTATTACATTTTACGTTGCCAGAAGCTCAAATTTAACTCAGTTTTTCTAGAATATCAAGACATTTTATTGCTTTTTTATTTTTTATTAAGAGTTCAATTGATTCATTAGTGTTTCAGGGTTTGGATCCAGTCCGTTTTGATTTGTGGTACGCAAGTATGATCAACCTGACATCAAACACAGCAGATAACGGCGCGAACACGACAACACTGCAACCAGAGTGTCTTAGAATCTTCACCCTGGCAGGAGTTTTCAGAAATGTTCAGTTTCAGTGACCTGATACTGCGTTTCCGTGTGGACGAACGGCCAAAACGCCGTTCCGTGTACCCGTGTACAGGGCCTAATAAAGCAGGTACAGTCTCTTGTCTCATTGGGGCGTTATGTAGTTTTCAGTGTGTGCTTTTACGCGTGCTCTCTTGACCTCATGAGCGAGCATTTCTATTTACACACTTTAATTGACATCTTGCCGGCCCTCTCTTAGAACCAAAAACTCCACATCAGCTGGAGTCCTGGATCCATCCCACCCAGAGAACCAGACTCTGAAGGGGCCTCATGGGCTGAGGAGTCTCACCATAACAGAGCAGGTTCCCACAGGAGCACTGGCAGCTATTGTCAACAGGTCGGGGAATTGGAGGTAAATCCTGCCCTCTTTGTTGTAGCGCTGGTATGCGCTGACATCTGGATCAGCACACCCCGGTGGAAAGGCTGGGTGGGACCAACTCGGACCACCGCTCGGCTCCCACGGGTCTTAAAACCAATAACAGGCTGCAGGCTGAGCGGCCACAGGTGCAGTCCTGCAGCGGGCCTCCAACAACAAACACACCGATAAGCAGGACTGATGGGAAAGGGAGATTGGATTCCACCTGACCACCTGCAGCACAGGCCGAGCATCCGCACGTCCTCCTGCAGAGCGAACAAAGTCTTTGAGTTATAATGAACCGAGACAATCTGTTACCCTATAAAGTACTTTTAAGAGATGTCAGAGTAGAATAACTTAAATTGCTTCCTAAAGTGTTGCAAATGACTTAACTGAGAGAACGAAGAAGTGAAGTGAGCGCACAGCAAGACTCAAACATTACTTTTATTTTCACTTAGAGCCAGCGGTGCTGGATTGTAACTGAGGACATTTACTTTAGTACACATTTGAGGTACTTTCTACTTCTACTCCACTACATGTCCACAAATATTGTACTTTTACTACGTGTATCTGTCAGCTTTAGTTACTTTACAGATTAAAATTTTTTACTCACAAAACATATGAAGAGTTTATAAAATCTGAAGTTCTGACGAGGTGGAGGCCTCTGCATCAGTGCTGGAAGGTAGTTAAGTAAATTTACTCAAGTACTGTACTTAAGAACAAATGTATGGTAGGCGAGAGAAAAACTTTTCAGATGTATGTCATTTTAAAAGATAACGTTACCGCCAGAAATCAATTTGCTGTTGTCATCAACAACTCACGTGTGTGTTCTGTCAATAGCAGTATAATCTGACTTTAAACGAAAGGTACGTATTGTTTCATCCGTCCCTACTGTGCGGGACGGATGAAACACAACAATATACATTTTAATTGTTTATGTTATTCTTGTTTTTATATAAAAGGGTTGACAGCGTCCTTCTTAATATGCAACTGCAAACACATTATGTCCTTTTTCTTAATTAAAAATATAACCTTTAGAACATCAAACAGTAAATGCGCATTTGGATCAGATCGCCGCTGCCCTTTTTATGGTCATCTGCAGCCTGTTTTCCTGGTCCACTGTGAAGACCCTGTTATTTGGCTGTGAGTATCCTGGTGGTCTATCCTGCAGCCTAGTGGACTCTGCCCCCCTCCTGCAGTATCTCAGTAGGGTAGAATGAAACAGGTGTTTCAGTCATCCCGACAGTGACGCCTGGGGCCGGCTGCATAAAGATTTTCCTTAAAGTCTGAGTTAAGGTTTCCTTAAAATACATTTGGTTGCACAAAACACCCTTATATCTTCTCCTTAAGGTCTCCTTAAAGTGATCACTTAAGTATTTGAGGTTTTCTCCTTATTCCCTTAAGTGTGTTAAACCGCTGCACAAAAGACCTTTGCAACCAAACAAAGGAAAATAACTTAAAGTACCTCTGGCTTTATCTTAACCGCAACATGGTTGAATTTATGGCGATAAATAAAGAAAATTCACATATCCTGAGATGAGTTTCACGACCGGGAGAATCCAATGGATACGCTTAACGATGAGCTAAACAAGAAGGCTGTCAAATTTATCGCTAGCTAGCAATACATTCTAGTTTAAACATGTAGCGTACAGAAAGTTATTCTCACCAGTTTTATTGGGTTCCCTTTTATAATTGGTGATCTCTTTTTTAGCAAGGACAGAGAAGTTGTCAAACTTATTTTGGATCTCTTGGATGAACCTCTTCACAACTCGACTCCTTGATTTCATTTTCGAAGCGATTTCCTCCCACATTTCTTGTTTTCTGTTTGCTGTTATTTGCGGATCAAATTTTACTCTTTAATCTCTGCTTTCTTTATTGAAATTCCTCCAACAGTACGATATTTTCCTCCTCTGACCAATTCGGTTTTCTTGTCTTCTTTTCTTTACAACTTTGTACGGTAATAACAGGTCAAGTGCTGGTGCAGGCAAACAGTCTCCATGGTAACAGCAGAATTTTACTACTGTAAATTCTCTATCAATGCAGCAAACACCTTAGCTAAGGAGAACTTAAGACTTAAGTAAAAAACTAAAGGTTTTTTTGTGCAACCGGCCCCTGACCTTTAAACTTCACTTGCTTCATTACTGTAAAACTTTGACATTTAAAACTTCAGTAGGTGTTAAAAGTACTAACTAATCTGTCATGTGATCATGACCACGGCACATTAAACAGTAAACACAACTTGTCATTAAAAAAAAAAAAATAGGCCGCTTGAGTGAATTTACTTTCCATGTTTGAAAACAGTTTCTTTCCATATAACTCAATAGAGAGCTTAAGTCACTCGCTACCGGCTCATGATGTACGGTAGTCAACGGCGAGAGACAACTTGTCTTTTTATCTTTTATTAAAATATAATTTTGTCCGTCAAGAAAGTCGCAGTTTGTTGTAGATCAGTAAAGTTACATGTCGTTTTGTCTGAAACCCGTTCAATGAGCTACATCGGTCGGCTATATGTTAGCACGGTAATGCTAAGCTAACGTTCATTGCTTTATTGCTACTAGCTAGATAACCTAGCTATGTTCCACGCAGAAATATTTCTCACCTGATGTGTTTAATCCAACGGCTCCCGGCCCTTTTATCACATGATCCTCTCATGTAAGTTTTTTGACGTTAGCTTCAGTAACGTTAGCTTCAGTGACGTTAGCTTCAGTCATTGACAGAAACAGTTACAACGTCACATACACGACTTTTTTTGTGTTAGTTGTCTTTGCACTTACGTATTTTCACATTCTTATACCTTGACAGTTTTACATCAAACTGCGACTTTCTTGACTTGAAAACTGATCTTTTAAATTGGCAACAACAATCACGTGTAATTCAGGGCACAATTCAAATGGGATCAAAATATTTGTTGTCCCTCGCCATTGACTACCGTACAATAAGGTCCTGAAATAAGGTCCCATGGTGGTCCACCGGAAGGGGAGGGACTTAGGCTCTCTATATAGCTGACATCTCTCACAACTTTAGTTACTTTACAGATAAAGACTTTTTACTTACAAAACTAATAAAGAGTTAAATAAAATCTGATGTTTTGTTATAAAGTCGATTAATCAATTAAAGTAATTTTCCCTGTAAAACATCTGATGGTGTCGACTTCCATCAAGAAGATCTGCTGCTTCTTCTCTGAATGATTGTAATAACTGTGATGTTCGTTAATAACGTTGAGGTTTGGACACAACAAGCCTTGCGAAGATGTCACTTTAGGCTCTTTTGGGGATAGATCCTTCAGCGTCGCAGCCCCCACCCTCTGGAAGTCCATCCCTTCAGAGACCAGGGTCTGAAATTAATTGATTGAAGTACTTTTACTTCAGTAAAGTAGCAGTTACCTTCTCGTCCTGAGCTAAACTTTAACAACTAACAATGACCCAACACAAACCTTTAAATGCCATCAGGAATCATGCGTGTGGTTTCCTCCCCCGGCAGCAGCCCCCTCTGTTGTTGACTCATGCAAACAACTTTTCACACCGCATCTTCATCAACGTTATAAACGGCCCCTCAGGGCCAAATTAGTGCCCAGTGGATCCGAAGAATAAATGCCTCGTGGCGGGCTGATAATTCACAGCTCCTGGCCTTCTGATGAACCCCTGCTCGCCTTCCGCTGATTAACACAGGATGTTACTGCTGCAGACTTTCACATGCTGTCAACCACTCGCCAAACATCACAAAACATTCCATCAACACGGAAGAAGATTTGGATGTGAGGTCCGGTCAAGCAGCGGGGGCGTCCTCGTCTTCAGGGCCTCGTCTTCAGGGCCTCACTTCCTGTCCGGAGGTGAGGATCCGTCCCAGCGGCTACCTGTTGAGAAGTGACTTTAATGCCACTTTAATTTATGTCGTCTTTGTCTCCTGGTGAGTAATTACCGACCCGGGTGGGCTGCAACCTTCTGCCTGTCGGTGTTAATGTGAAGAGGCATTTGTGTTAATAGCTGTGATGATTTAAAGTTCAAAAGGCAGGAAGCAACTCTTTAAGGAAACTGATGAGTTTCTTTGACCTGGTGAGATTTTACCCTTAAGAACGGCAGCTGATTCACTGAGGATCAAGTTCCTGGTGGTTGAAGAAGGAAACTGCAGAGGCAGTACTTTTATTTAAATAAAGATTTTGAATGTGATATTAGTACTTTAAAAGGCACAATGTGTAATAATGAGACACCACCTGTTGATTTCATACTCCAGAGTATGCTCCCCTTGAAATTTTCATTGTACATTTTAAAGTAAAATGCATTAATTTGGTGCAAAATGAAGAGGTTATCTATGAAGAACTTTGCACTCTTGTAAACAGTGTTGTGCTCTAATAAACTATTTGATCATAAACCCATCGTAGAGCTATAAATGGCGAGGAAACAGCGCCAAAAGTCAACAAATTTATTTAATGTTTTTCCAGCGACCCTAAATCAAAGAATAGAAAATAGAATAGGCTGGGGTAAGAACCTGTCTATTTTCTGACACATTAAAGAACATTTTATAGATTTTTTTGCTCAGGGTAACATATCATGAAGTAAAATAAGTAAAGTAAAAACAGCTACAGTTGACAAATTAATTTGTATTTAATCTAATGTATTTTTTAGGGAAAAGGCATTTTCCGCGTTTTTAACCATAAAGGGACACAGCGACTGTTTACCCCAAACATACTAATCTAGCATTTTACTACTTTAACCAAAAACTATTAAAACAATTGCATAACTTATCTTAAGGCTCCCCTTAATGTAAATATACATACATACACACTATATATATATATATATATACTGTATATATATATATAAATTGAACATTAAAAAAAAGTACACCTTATTTTAAATTAAATAAAAAATTTTATCAATTTAGGTTAAAATTGCTTTGCTCAAATAATTTCAAAAATTGTGACGTGATGTTTTTTGTTAGAATTACCGTTGTGTTTTTTTTACTTTTAATGGACTCATGTAATATGTTTTATACTTTCTGTGAATATAATCCAATTAATCTTATTTCCATCCTGTATAGATGCCTTATTTTGAAAACCGGACGTTGTCACATGTGTTTCCTCCTCGCGCTAAATTCATCCAGTCCGATCCAGTTTGATAAATAATGCTATTTGTGGTTCTCGTACGGCGTAACATGAAGACTTCACAGCCTCTCTTCATACTAAAGAGACAAACTGACAGGATAAAGTCTCTAACCTGCCTGTCAGCTCGCTCTGGGCCGCTTCACTTACCGTAAAGGCTTGAATACGTGTGCACTCCAAATTTAGGTGCAGCTAGCTTAATCCTCTGAGTGACCTCAAAAGAAAAGTGGTTGTCTCGAGTCAGCTGCGAGCTCACAGCAGCACCCGCAAAACACAACGTTAGAGGCCTATAATGTTGTTATGAGATGCGTAAAAATATTTTCGGTTCATTGTGAAACTGCGGCGGAATAAATTAGACTGTGGCGTGCTGCTGTAACACCAAAATCTGTGACCTATCAGATTCTGTGACCAAAACCCAAACGACGATGTATGTCCTAACCATAACCAAAGTACTTTTAGTACCTAAACCCAACCAAACTGCAGCCGCTTCACATCTTCTACAAAGCCTCCGGCGCTTAACTTCCCATTGGGGTCGCAGAATCTGATAGGTCACACATTTTGGTGTCACACCGCCACGGTCTCGTTAGTTGATGGGAAACACTATTATTCATTTTTGAATGTTTTAAACTAATATCTGTACACACTGCACCTTTAAGTAAAGGACCTGAATACTTCTTGCACCGCTGCTCATACAGACGTCCTGTTAGCCCACCTGAGGCCTCACCTCTCTACATGATGTCATCCAGGGAAACATTTTAAAAACCTCTGAGTTGTACATTAGTAAAGCGGGGGGGGGGGGGGGGGGGCCT